>NW_026623365.1:562808-566507 GCF_030028575.1 Malurus melanocephalus | reverse complement strand
AAAAAAAAAAAAAAAAAAAAAAAAAAGCATAATAGTCTTGGTAGAAACTTAACATTCCAGGATGTCCTTAAAGTTCTCCTTATGAGCTTGTGAAGAGGGGGGTGTTATGGAATTTGAGATTATTTACACTGTTCTTGGGGCATTCTTGTGAGGATCTGGGAATAATAGTCCTGAGTCAACTGCCAGACCAACTGCCATTTTTCAAAGGAAGCTGTGAAATGAATTCTACATCCAAGTACTTTCGTWCCTTGGTGGGAAAGATGGCTTCTTTTTAAATGAGATCTAAACTAGTGTATTATGTAGTCATTTTCARATAACAAAATAGATGCCCTAATTTGCTTATCCCATGTTTTGGGGAGAGGATCTGTAACCACATGGCTTCAATTGAAAGCAGCTATTTTCATTATAAGAGGCAGAAAACTCACAACTGAGGATTGCAGATTATGTGAACACAAGAAAAGAAAAAAACTATTAGAATATATGAAGTTAAAATAAGAATTTAATGGTAGCATGCTCAGACATTCCCTGGCAAACATGGGTATTCATAAAAAATACTGCTTTCATTTGAGTCATTTGAGTAGGTGTGACTGCTTAGTAGGACTGAACCTACTCTTACAAAAAATACTATGTTGAAGAACAATATGTATCTTCAAAGCATGATAGCAGATGTAGATAACTGATGAGAGACAAGAAAGACAAGTGCAAACACATCATTCAGAAATAAGTGTTGTTTAGCTCATTGGAGGTGACAACACTTCCATATCCTTTTTTCCCCCTTTTTATATTTATTAATATATGCATAGACATACCATATTTCATATGGTGTTCGGTGTATACAGGTAACAATTATAGGTCAGAAATGCCTTGTATAAAGTTAAAAACCAAAATTAAAATGCTTTAATATAAATTAATATGTAAAAATATGTGTACCACATGTGTTTTTATAACACAATTATTTGAATTCTTCATGTTATATAATCGTTGCTCTGGGGATATGCATGAGGTGGGATTCTGACACTAAATGTTTTATGTCTACAGGAAAATTATATGCACTGTTAGTGGGATGTGGGGGCCCTTAGCAAATGCCCTTCTTAACAAAGCCTATTAAATAGCTGAGGGTGGGGAAGAGGGGTAAATACTCGAAGCTGTCTGAAGGGCTTTTGCCCCAAACTGCTCCTGCTAGAAGAGGCAAGTGAGCATCAGCTGACTTAAAAAGTAACCAAGCGACTTCCAAAAATTCTTAACCAAGGAAGGAAATAGTGTGAAAATAAATATAAAAGAAATGGAATCACAGAATTGGTCAGGTTGGAAGGGACCTCAGTGGAACATCTGGTCCAACCTCCCTGCTCAAGCAGGACCATCCCAGAGMAAATGGAACAGGACTGAGATCAGATGGTTCTTGAATGTCTTTGGTGATGGAGATTCCACATTCCACACCTCTCTGGGCAGCATGGAAATGTTTCACAGGAGAGACAAAGAGCTGTGAGTGAAAACAGATGACTGTCAAAACATGATTTTGACACTGTCATAAGTCACCCCTCTGGCATCACACCTCTGCCTCAGCCAGCAAGAGCAACCCCTGTCGGATTCTGTGAGCTGCCTGCCATGCTGATGGGCAGGAGACAGCACATGCTGGACAAGCAGGGAGCACTGCTCAGCTTTGTCTCTGCACATGAACTCACTGGGTGCTCTCTCTCCAACATCGACAGCTTGCAGGGAGCTGCACAGGTGCTCATGAAACYAGAGCATTTCAGGAGGGTGTGCCTGTAGGGGAGCCTGCATTCCCAGGAGACAGAGTGTGTGCATTTCACCCACACATCCTGTGGGAAGAGGCAGATGTGCTTATAAATCTTTGTGTGAACGTCATTAGAGCTCTTTGGGATCAGTTATTAGAAGGATGTTTCAAATTCTGTAGGTGTTTATTAACATTTTGTRGGGTTTGTTTTCATGGTTTTCCCATTATATTTCTGATACTGATCCTGACTTTGTAGTTCACTGATGGCAGATCAATTATGTGTAGTTTTACATACACAGTTATGTTAGTGAAGGGAAACAACCTGAAAACGTAATGGTACAAACACAGGTGAGTGCCAGCTCGGTATTAGTATTGGTGGCAAATTGATAACCTTCACAAACCCACAGCCTTGGACTTCTGTTGAAGGGGAGTTTACACAGATGATGTTTTCAGACTTCAACAGAGCTACAAAACTTATCAAAGGGCACTCAGCTTATCACTCAACACGGGTGGTGACATGGGAGGTTGGATAGTCTTTACAAAGATAAAAGAAGTAACTGCATGTATAGACTGCTGAGAGTGTTGTTAAGGGGGATTGTGGGGTCTTGGTCCTTGGAAGCTTCCAAGACTTGGCTGTACAGAATTATGACTGGCCAGATCTAACATTRGTGAATCAATAAACCATTCTGACCCACGTTTAGCTGCTCTGAGCTAAGCAGTATGGGTTTTCTTTGTAACAGTAGTTAAAGACAGAAACAGAGAAAGAATTTAGAGGTGGATTATGTATTGACTACCTGCAGGGAAGCAGCATGTGAGAGGTAGGTGACCTGTGGATTTTCATATTTAGTGTGTAAGAGAGACAATGAAATTCGCTAATGAATTAAGGTGGYAGTGTCTGTGAGGGAAAGCTTGGGATTTTAGAAAACAAGATGTCAGCTGTGGATTTGAATAAAAGAACTAGCATGAAATTTAGTAGTAAAAAGCTCAAGATTATGGTTGGTCTGACAGATTAGTGACAAGAAATYCTGATAGATGCTGGAAGCTCATCAGGGGGATATGTGATGAGTTCAGGATTTTAATTAATATTGTGGCTTTAATGTCAGGTGAATCACAATAACCATTCATGTGACTGCTTTTAACTCATGGCAAGTATAAACTGCATTTACCTACGTGAGTCCCAATGAAGAAAAGCTACCTCACATTTGCTGAGCAAGGTGTCAGTGGCTGGGCTGATGTCCATGTGCTGAATGTGTTAAGCTCCTCTAACATCATGATCTGCCTGAGCCCCAGCTGCTTGAGGTACAGTTAGTTCTAGATATAGAAATTCAATTTTTGTATTCAATTTATTCAAGATATATAAATATCTCAAAGGCAGGTGTCMAGAGGATGGTGCYAGACTCTTTTCAGTGATGCCCAGTGACAGAATGAGAAGCAACAGCCATAAACTCAAACACAAGGACTGCCACCTTGACATGAGGAAGAACTTCTTTACTTTGAGGGTGGYAGAGAACTGGGAAAGGCTGCYCAGGGAGGTTGTGTGGTTTCCCTGTCTGGWGCTGTACAAAACYCAMCTGGACACATTCCTCTGTAAACTGCTCTAGGTGACCCTGCCATGGCAGKGGGGTTGGACTGGATGATCTTCAGAGGCCCCTTACAGCCCCAACAATTCTGGGACTCATRTTTTGTGCAGATTTAGCACTAGTGCCATTGCATGACTCACTGATAAAATCTGGGAAGTTTATTTGCAGTCTGRCCACCCTGAAGGCTGAACTGAAAGAGATATGTACAGAGGGTGACTACTAGAACAATTAGGGGAATGAAGAGCCTGTTTTCAAGAAAGAAGAAAAAGCATTGATGAGCACAGTGAAGCCTGAGGTGACACTAAATATTAGGACTCTTATATACTCGGGAAAGAAAGAAACTTTTTCTAGTGAAAGCAAAAGGATGAGATTACGACAAGAAAA
>NW_026623365.1:471866-562713 GCF_030028575.1 Malurus melanocephalus | reverse complement strand
CATGAGAACTGGCCATAAATAGAAGTTCAATGTGGAAACAGCTCAAATGTTGGTATTCAAACTACTGGAATTTATGTAGTCATCAAAATTAATTAAAAAAAATTACTTTCTTAAGTCATTAAGAAAGCACTGGATCACTGCATCAAGGGGGTCTGTACGATGGTGGTTTCCTGTGTGATTGCTGGCTGAATTTGATGACCCAAGAGATACTGGATCCACTTTTCTGTTTCAATGACATTAGTACTGATATTGAAGTCAGCATTATTATGTTACTGCATCTGTGTAAACTGACTTCAGTAAAGACTTCTTGTTTTTTTTTAATTCTTCCCGTGTTTAAATAGTATGTTCAACTGAGGAATTATTCATATCAAATTTATTTCATCATTGTCTCTTGTGTGTGTGAGCTTCTGATATATGAAAGTAACATAACAAAGAGCCTTTTGTCTTTAATTCAAGTGAAAAGTGTCAGATGAAGGTTAACAAAGTTGGTTTTGTTTGAGAATGTAGGAACAAGTAATCATGTAATGTCATTTTCCTTTTCCGAATTCAAATTAAAATACAAAAAAATGGTGAAATACCAAAGTTAAATGATTACTGCCAAGGTTTTCTCTGTTTCTCCATTTCTRTTCTCTATTTTGACCTTAAACAGCTGTCATACTAATGGATTATATGTTGATTTTTTTCCTAGTTTTTCCTGGATAATGCTGTGATAGATTTTCCCTCAGTTCTTAATTCATCAAATGCAAGTTTTCCTAATTCGAGTAATCAGACACGGTGGTGTATACAAAATAACTGTTTTTTCCTACCGGTAAGTTCATTTTGCATTTCTTTCTTTGTTTACAACAATTGCACTAWATTGACTGTTACCAGATCTGCTTGAAGTTAAACACCCACCCATTTTTAAGAGTGCAATAAAAGCTTGATTTTTTTTTTTTCAGTTAGCTGCAACTGCATTTGAAGTAAGTGGGAAGTTAATAGAGATTAGTACTTTGGAAAATAGAGGTTTTAATGAATGTCAGATTAAAAAAGCAGCAAACAGCATAATAACAAGCATAATTTACCCATGCTAACACTTCACAAGATACCAGGATAACACACAGCATCTGCAAAGCAGACTGGGCACTGAAAGCCAGGTTAGCCTGTAGGCAGGTTCCTCAAGGACATGTGGCTGGTCTGAAAATATTCACTGTTTCATCACTGAAAGTAAATGTGAAATTGTCATTGCATATTTGATAAGAGATGGGGTGAGAGTGGTGGAAATAAAACTCTCATGTGCCATTATATAAACTGTTCAAAAGATCTGAACTCATCTGAAAAAGACATCTTAGTGTGCACAAAAGTACAATGGCACATGCAAGAGGAGAAGGAAGGACGTTGCTGCAAAAAAGTGGGAACTGTATCCTAGAGAGCTGTGGTTCTTAAAAGGATTACAAAAGACCTGCAGTTGAATATAACAAGCCATATATTGTGTCCAAATGGGTCAGCTGGGTTTGGATGAATAAGCTGGTGGCAGCRAAAGGAGAAGGGAGATTATTTTATCTCTATGGTGAAATGATGAGACCATTACCAAAATGGTGTGTCCTGATTTCCACACAATACGTTTCAAGTGAAACAGCTATTCACTGTGTCAAACCAAACAATCCCAGGCACAGGCAAAAGCAAGATGTTAATTATATATAGAACTCTCCTCAAAAAAAACAGTTACAGTAACTTCAGCACTTACAGATTTTTATCATCTTCCTGGTAAGGTAGAGTGGAGCCTTAGTTTCTGTTTCTCATTTTCAAATTTAGCAAACTAAATACCAAGATACCTTGGTACACTTGGCACTTTGATAGGTGTCTACAGATACTTTGGGCTTTTTGAAACATCAAGCTCTCCTTGTTGACAAAGGAATTAAGCAGTCCTTCTCCCACCCTCTGCATGTGTTCACACTCACAAGCATGTGGAAATAAATTGTTCCAGTGATTATTTATATTTGTTTGTTTCTTTAGATAGCAGGCTTTCTAGTCTTCATTTTTTTCTATTTCTTGTTACAGTTTTAAACATTTGGAAGGTATTTTACTCTCTTCTTTTTCTCCAACAAGCATCTGAAGGACATATATTTCACAAATTTATACTTATTATTTAGATTCAATTTGTTGTTCTTAAAAAAATCTTCATGTACATTTTTTTTGTTTGCTTTCCATATATAACTATTTGTCAGTTCTTCTCGTGATTAGTAYGATTCCAGCAATTCAGGATTTATGGCTTTTAATGTATTAAAACATTCTTTCATCTCAGAAAGTTTTTCTTTGATAGATTGGCACAAAAACATTATGTTAAAATTYCACTTCTGACAATAATTAATGAAAAATTAAMGTYAGCTAAAGTTTTTAAAAGCTTTAAAACATCTGTCAAATACACATTTTTTTCATCATCAGACACTGCATATATTTTAGCTTGARAAAGCTATAAATTCCTTTTGAGTTACCACTTTTAACATCGTTATTATTTTTTTAATCTGGGAATAAAATTTCTCTCTCTTCACTGTGTAAGATATTGAATAGTTAGGCTGAAAAATGTTTGTTTACTTAAATTAAAAATTTACTTTGAATCTGTGTGTTAGTTTTTTAAGTTTCACTCCTGTTGGTAAACTTTATATGATTTATTATAGTGAACCTTACATCTATTGACATGTCATCTGAAATGAGTAAATAAGAGCTTCAGGAATTACTTTAGCCCCAGTTGAATTAAGTTCATTTTRAAGCAAAGCAATTGATTTGCATCCTTCTCACACCCACCCCCCCACCCCCCCCCAATAACTTTTTGATTGGTATAGCTTTGATTGGTGTAGCTTTGATTGGTACAGCTTGCTTTTATAGAAGACTTAGCAAAGATTCCTCAGTAAATTATGGGGACATTTTTTTGTTTAGTTTTGGTATGATGCTTCTACAATGTTTCCATGTAGTAAAATTCGATGTGTATGTCTGTTCCTGGGACAAAATACAGTCTGGTGTCAGTCACCTCCAATGTTAAATAAATTAAAGTTATAATACTGACTTCTRAAAGATGCAGTTTTGGAATATACTTTATTGGACTAGGAAATTTTTTAACAAAATTAATTTGTTCTCAAGTTTTTCTCTATAGGCATATTGAGAATAGAATTCTTTCAGTAAAGATCTTTATACCCACAGAACTGTAGGTYTTAAATTTTAAGAGAAGAGACCAAATGCACTGGGCTGGGTCCTAAGTGTGTAGTACCCTGTGATCCTGTGATCCCAGTAAAAAAAAACACTCAGATGCTGTGAGGTATTGGTAAAAATACCCTTTACTTGAGCTAGCACAGGAAGAAAAAAGAGGATAGTTGGAGTTCTGCCCCTTCAGATGCTGAGAATCTTGATTCATGCAGCACGAGATGCAGGTTCTGTCTGTGGAGAGGATTCCCAGCATTTTCCTCTTTTGAGCTGTTRGAGGATTTTCTTAAAAGGAAACATTTCTATTCACTGCTTCAGCTGTCAGACAAAAATGACATCCATGAGAATTTGCTGTTGCACTGTTGGATAAAGCCAAGGCCACAGAGGTGGCATTACACTGGTACCAAGGGGGAAGTGCCTGCAGGCTGCTGGGCTGTGACAATTGGCTGAGCTGGCTGAGGTTATCCTGTGGCCGAGGGATGCACTAAGCAAACCAAGGGCCTGCATTTGTTCAGCTTTCCTCTTATATGGATTGCCAGCCTCTCCAGATCTCCTTGTTGCATACTGAAATACTGCATTGCAACGCAAGGTATTGGAGTCAACATTCATAAATGTGTGGCTGTGCCATCCTGCTCTAATCTATCAACACTTGTTTGAAATCTTAGCTAAAATATTCARTGTATTCTATGTATTCCTATGGAACACTGTCAGAGACTTGAAAATTTCTCGATCTTCATCAAAGAATATCTATTTGTGGAKTCAAGACTGCCTTTGCTTCTTTCCTTTTGGAAAACCGATTTCAACAGCAGAATGCCTTATTGACTCAAAAATGGATGCTGCTATTTTTATGTAACACTGATTTTGKAGTGTGACCTCCTCTGAAATGAAGCCATCAGAGAAGTTTTATTTTTCGGGGTTTCTGAAAAATAGTTCAATCTATTTCTTATTTCAACCAGATTTTGAAGCAAATTACAGTAGCAGCAGAGATTGAGATGGCAGATCAATTCTCTCTGATGGCTACTGTGAAAATTATTCTTCTTAGTGATCCTCCAAAATTAGTATACAGTGATTCAGGTTCTGTCAAAAGTACTGCCATCAACAAGTCAACAGTAGTCTGAAAATAGCATGTCTAGAAATAGAATGCTTTGTAGGTTCAGAAAAGAAACTTCCTTGCAAGGTGCAGGACTGTAATTTTCAGGAAGCATTTCTGGCAAAGGTGTTGCATATTAAAGACTATGATAATTATTGCAGTGATGATTCCTCTTTTAGGATTAATTTTGATGCCCTAATCAATTTCCAAAAAGTATCAAGAGAAAATATTTTTCCAGGAATCTAACTTCTACAATACATATCTTTGTTGATATATATTACATAGGAAAGAAAAGCCTTTTTTAGCATTGGAATGGGTTTTTATATGGTCATTACTCCACAGGATCTGCAGGAAGGATTTTTTTTTTTGTATTTATATTCTGAATAGACTTGTTARTAGCTTTGTATTTTTCCTATCCTAGCTGTATTTCTGGAGTTTGTAGAATTGCACATCTATGATGTTTGTCTCAACTGTGTATTGCATCAGTTTATAATAATTACAAATTAGGGAATGAAATTGTATTCAGACCTTTAGGCATTTTACCTTGACCCTAACACTAGCTAGCCATACAGAGTAATCACTGGACTCAACATGAATGAAAACTGTGCAGTGAAACAGGAAAAAATCTTATGTCACTTTGCTGGCAGTGAACTCCTACATTAGATTTCAACACCAGCCGTGGTATCCCACAAATGCAGATGAGTAAATCAGAAGTGTCAAAGGGTGAATATTAGGGAGCATAAATTTATTTTTATTGGCTGTCTGTAAACCATAGTTTCCCAGATTGTGATAGATTGCACACTTCAGTGGTCAGTTAATCAATAATTTGTTTTTTAAAACTAGCCTGAGCATTTTATTATGCATGATTTCCTACTCGAGAGCCAAATTCTAAATATTTTCCATTTGATTTCTCTTTGCCAGTATTTTATATACAGCTGCATATTAGGGCTCATTTCCTGTTCTGTTTTCCTGAGGATAAATTATGAGTTGAAAATGGTAATAATGTTGATTGCATTGGTGGGCTACAATGTTATCCTTCTGCACACTCATGGGCCCATGCTGGATGACTACAGCAAATTTATGTATGCAATGGCACCTCTTAGAAGGTAGGTGGCTAACTCCAKTCTTTCTAAAATTAAATACTACCAATGGTAGTTCTTATGTCATGAAGCATCTGTGTTTGGCTATGTAATATCAGTCACAATGGAAAATCTTTGTCACTCTGCAGCTGATACTTGATTTAATGCCGCAACTCAGAGCATTAGAATAAAATAAATCTGGACAAGGCATGTAAATCACATACTACAGGTAATAGAGTGTGGTTTAATTTGCATTTTTGTCATAGAGGATATTATAAAGAAGTTCATCAAGTTTGTAAGGCCTGAGGCTGCACATCATTAAGGCTTTTAGAGCATATTTGCTGCAAGCCAAAGAAAATCAACTTCCCCAGAACTACTACATTGTCTTAAATCTTTACAAATGCAGTCTTAGCTATTGAAAAAATCAGACCAAAAGTTTGGATGTTCTTTTTGGTTTTTTTCCTGTGCTTATGTATGTGTATCTAAAGTTTTTAGTGAGATGTAGCTGAAATCTGTGTTGCAGGTGATAATAGGTAAGACCAAAATTACCACTCCAGTTCCAGCTATTGCTGTATAAAATAATTTTTAGACAGCTGTAATTTCTACTGCATTTTCAAAACAAAGAGGTGATTCTCTTCTTTGTAGGTCAAGTAAATGGCATATGCCACACCAGAAAGTCTGGACATCCAGAGTGCAGTTAGAATATAATTTTTCCTGTGCTGTAACAATCATGGGAAAGGATCTCAATTGAAAAATTTAAAAATTAAAAAAAAAAAAAGTGTAGGTTTTCCTTGCACTTAAATCTAAAGATCAAATGGCAACAAATTCAGGTCTTTGTTTCCATTGCATTAGTGGAAAGGGTATGTGTGTCATGGTGTGAAGAACCAGGGGACACGTTAGATTGAGCATGTGCTTCTGGTAGCTTTGATTTTGTCCAGTAAGCTCTGTGTCTGTTGTTATTTTCCTTCCTAAATCTCTCACCAAGGTTCTTGTTTCAGTGGCATGAGTAGGAGATTTCTGGTGTGAACTGTTTCCCGTTACCTCTAGTGACGTTTTCCAAAGCAGAGTTTTTAATAAACTCTGTACAAGATCTATGTTGTGCCTCCTGTAATTCTCAGGTGAAAAGGTATCTTGGGAGTTAGGTGCTTTAGTTTCTGTTTCTTCATATTCATTGGATATGGTCGGGCTCTCCACTATGGAAATAGCGTTATTGCATTAAAAATCTATTTTTATTCTGCCTATAGAATAAGCCACAAATCTCCTCCATTTGTAAGTAAACAAGGACATTATTTTTACTGAATCCCCATCTTATTATTGGACTTCAAAATGTAGATACATTTGCACAGAATGTAGTAGAAGTAATTAAAGCTACATAATAGAAATAATTATATTTCATCAAATAGTAAAGCATATTTAAATGGTCTTAGTTTACATACCAGAATTAGTATACATAAATTRTGGTCTTATTTTTTGTGCTTGAAGTAATATTGGTTTAACATTTGAGCATCCTGCTTTACTTATGTTTTTCTTTTATAGGCCAGGAATACTGAAGGACCTGAAGACAATGGGTTCAATTTCCTTGTTCATATTCTTCATCACATTGCTGGTTTTGGGTAGACAGGTAAGATGTCCACTTCTCTTCACCTGCACCAGTGGACACAATGCCAGCTGCCACATGCAGCCTGTCACCTTCTCAAAGAAACACCTTTGTCCCATTTGGTCCTATACCATTGCAAAGGATGGTTGGGAGCATCTATAAAACGATTTTCTTTATACCTTCCAATAGCCCTTAAAACTCCCCAATAACTATGATTGAGGCATTATGGTGTAGTGCACTCTGCCTATTGCT
Source organism: Malurus melanocephalus (assembly GCF_030028575.1). Classification (NCBI taxonomy): domain Eukaryota; kingdom Metazoa; phylum Chordata; class Aves; order Passeriformes; family Maluridae; genus Malurus; species Malurus melanocephalus. The sequence goes on along the minus strand of NW_026623365.1, from coordinate 555,521 downwards.
TGTCATTCTSACCGCCCCTGGCTCGTAGCTTCCCGGTTTGCTGCCATCTGTCTGCATCCATCTGCTGTCTCCCTGGCTGCTTAATTGCGAGCTATTTTCTTCACAGTTATTACAATGTGATGCAGACACAGAAACAATRCAACATGCACACAGAAGCGTACCACATGCTGAGGCCATGGTTGCACAAAAACTGTGACCCAACAGGARACTACTCTTTTTATTACCAGTTGTGCTTTTTCAGAGCAAATGTGATGCAAATGCTCTTACCCTGTATTAAGCTGAGGGAAGATGCAAGGGCAGTTCTTTCTCTAAATCCTCAGGCCTGAACAGGATTCGTGGGTAAAAGCTGMAATTTCAGCCCATTGTGCCGGGAACAATGCAGTGCACAAGGCAGGGCTCTGAAATGGAAGAGGCAATCCATGTGAGATCTCATGAACAGTCAGTGCCTTCACAGACTGCAGCCTCGGGAAGGATTTTATCCCAGACTGTCCTTAAATCATTCATTTACATTACAACTGCTCAAAACCCAGTGATTTTCATTTAAATTAATTTAAATTGCCATGCAGGTTACTATACACAAAAGTCTTACCTGTCAGTTTCTGCAGTATTCATTGTAGTGGGGAACCTGTTTGATTGAGAATTAACATTCTTCATCTGCCTTATTGCCAGCAGAATGTTAGTTTGTTCATTTGGTGGTGGTGGCAGAGTGGGTTTAGAGCACAGCTACTTCCACTCAGAAAAAAGGATCAGTTCCTCATCACAGCAGTGGAGACCCTTTAGTCCCTGTCAACCAAAGTGTCAGATGGAGGCAGTGGGTGCAATACCAAGAATAAAGGAGAGAAGGAATATCTTCTTTGCTGGGAAGGGACAGATTTCCTTGTGGCTTTAGTCACATCAACAACAAAGTTTGTTTTGCACACAAGTGTTCTCTGTCACACCAGCTAAGAAATGATCCTGTAATGGAAAAAGTCTTCATTTTGAGAGCTGTAGGTCCAGGATTCTTGTCATGATACCACTTACTTGTAACTCTTCAGTCTTTTGCCTTTGATTTTTCTGCTAACTTACTTGCCCTTAAAGAAGGAGGAGAAAAAAACCTGCATTTTCAAACATTCTCAAGCAAAGTCTAAATATTACTGGAAAATGTTATAAACTAATTTTAATACATACGTGGCATAAGATTTACCATTTTAAGTTACTGTTGGTGACGTTGATTGCTASCAAATGCTTAGAAAAGAATAGGGGAGGAAATCAACCTGCATAGAGTGACCTTGTCAGGGACATATACTTCTCACCTTCTGCCAGTTGGTATTTCTCTGGCCATGTTTAATAGCTATTGGCTATTCTGCTTTCTGTTTTACTGTCTGATTCCTTGTTAACCCATTCTATCTTCCCCATATTTATAATGAATTTCACAGGTTGATAAAAAGTCATGTGACATTGTCTTTCTGCTTTTAAACTTCCTGTTTTCTACTTTCATTGAGTGGCACTTGCAGGATGCTGTTGAGCCATCTTGGCAGTGTAGGCAAAGTCAAATTCTTCCTTACCCTTCTTCCACAGAGGGTAATGCACAAATAATTTCTCTGTTAGTTATTGCATATTTTACAGATAATATCTATTTTTTCTTCTTTTCATATCTGATTATTTAAAAAATGCTAAAGATAATAACCACTCATGAATAGGGTGGTGTTTCCAATTCTCTTAAGCTGTCACTGGTGCCTCTCTGTCCTCGGGGTGAGTAACCAAAAAGTTAATCCAAAAAAAAAGTGGATTCTATCCTGCAAGCCTAGCTCTGTGAACCTGCTCACCACTGGTCAGAGAGATGCCTGCCCTGATGCAAAAGCAGAGGTAGGGAATAAGTGCCTTTGGTTCAGTGGGGTGAAGAAAGGGAGAGTTGGTCTATCATTACATGTTTTATGAGCCTACTTAATCCTTCCAGCTGTAACACTGCTAGAAGCAGGCCTTCCCTCAGCTGCTCATTCTCATCCTTGTTTCTTCCCATTTCTACTTGCTCTGAAGATATGTAGTGGATCAAAATATGGTCAGGCTTAAAAAATAACCCTGCAGAAATTGTTGGTTTTGAGCCAGGTCTATATTCAAGATTTATGGCATGGCCATAAATAAAATGGCCATTTTGTTCCAAAATAGTAGGAGTGAATAGATAAAAGTGAGGTGGAGAAAGCAAAAGTGTTTTTTTGATGGCACTGCCAGCATAGACTACGAGCATTTCCTGACCTGAGATGAAGGGACTCGTTTGATCCTGCAGCCATATCCTGACACTTATTTGAGAATACTCTGGCAACAGGCAGACAGTGCGTTGGGAATGGTGATTCCATTCCCAGGAGAATCCAGGTTGGGGTGGGCTTGACTGTTTAAGGATTGTGCTCACCCTTAAACACCATTGAGCACTAAATCTCTCTTGTGATCGGTTTTGAATTACCACTATTGACATAGCCTGTGAATTCCTTTCTCAACAGAACAGAACAGATATGTATGTATCCCATAACTCTGTAGGCTGGCTGTATATTTTTTCCATGATTGATTATATTGTAGTTATCCACACTGAATTTCATTGGTAGTTTTACTGCTGAGGTGCTTACAGCAGCTTTCCTCAGCTGTATAAACTGTTTCTTTCTCTGTTCTATTTTTTCGTGAGCTTTTATTCTGTGAGGGGATTCTTCTCTTCTTGAACAATATAGTCTTTTCAAGAGCCTCTTATGAAAGAATTCAATGAAAACTTATTTCAAATTTCACTGGTAGTCACATGACCATTTACATCTTTATAGTAGATGGAGGCATGTTTACAGAAATTAAACTCTTCCAGTTGTACCAGCTTTAGCCAATGTGTCTAAATAGCTCTTTTCCTCAGCATTCTTCTTATCTTTTTTTTTGCACGAAATACCCTACTCTATTGTTCCTGCTTCTTTTCCAGAGACTTGCATTATATCCTTACCATTTGTCAGGTCTCTTACACTCTATTTTATGATCAGGATATCCACCACAAGTTTCCTATGATGCAAATAAACAAAAAAAAACCCACCCACAATTCAAAATAAATTAATAAGCTAGTGCTTTTTAAAAAGTCTGATATYAATTTTGCAATATGATATGCTGAATTTTCTAATTTCAAAGCAAATTGTTGAATACATTCTGATTTATTTTTTCTGATCTCTGTGTTCTCTTTGCCTTATTTTATAGTAGTCTAAATTTAATTCATTAAATAAGTTATCAGTTTGATATTAGCTTTYAAAGAAGAAACATCTTTTTGAATACTTCACTTAGCTACCACATTTTCTTCTCAATATTGAGTTGGTACAATATATGGATGTCTCATTTCAGCAGGCATCCACTTCACTTTTGTCAATTTATGCCAATAATTTTGATATCCCAGGGTTTTATTGGATTTTTTATGCATGAATAYAATTGGTGGCATTTGAATTTACCATCTATGTGTATTTATATTTATACATCTAACTTCTTGGATGTGTAAATATCTAACCTATGTATAAAAAAGACATTCTAAAAAAGTTACTAAATGTATTTTGCATCGAGTGGACAGCCCTGAAAAAAGCCCTGCTTTTGACCTCAAGCTTTATAGGAGCAATAATTGCCATTTAATACAGGCCCAATGACAGGGCAAGAATAAAATCCTATTTCTGGATTCCTGCTGAAATCTGTTCTTACATTCTCTGTGCCTTTATGATTGTATAAGTATTTAAGTCTCTGCCCATTCTACATTTGCTTATAATTYGCAAATACTCTTTAGTAACCTATAATTATTTAAAATATCCAGCTTGTTTGTTTATTTGACATTCAAAGTCTAGATTTCTGGGATGCAGCATGATCCATTCTAAGATGTCAAGACCCCTTTTACTTTCAGAAGAATGTCAYCTTTGAGTCAGAAGAGCCAGAACATTTCTTTTCAGTGCACTTAAGGTCTGCATTCTGTCTTTAGTAGCGCAGGTATCAGCACAAAGAGACTCTGTTAACAAGGATTTCTTGTAATGGATGTTCTCTTTCAGTTTTTTAATTAAATATCCAAACAGTACCTGGCCCTTATCAAGCAATTCAAAAGAAACCTGAGTGTATTTCTCTCCATGCGTTTAAGTGGAGGAATTATTTTCCTCTTACTGTTTTTTCATCCTGCAAGTATTTGGCAGATAGATTTTTTGCTTCACCAGTTTTTACTTTCATTGCCTTTTAAAAGCTTGCCAAATCATTTTAATACCATCTAATTTGAACTTTCTACTCTTATCTTTGGCTGTGATCTCAATAGAATATCTATGAATCATTTTCAGCCGTGACAGCCACTGTCCAGTCAGAAGGACTGCCCTCATATTTTCTGTGAATGCTTACTGAGTKCTAATAACACTAGCTAGCACTTTCAGGTTTTTCTATAATAAGATTGCCATCATAATCATATTCTCCTGGTTAATAACATAGTCTTCATTGAGATTGTCTGATTGTGTTAAACCATTAGACTATGTTGAAATTGCTCTTGATTTTTATCAGCTCAAATGAGATAGGCCAGAGGAGGCTTTACTGTAGAAATAATGCCATAGAATTTATGACAAAACAGTGACAATATTGAAAAGATGTGGAGAGAGCTCTACAAAAATGCAATTTTAWTAATTTTTTCACCACCTTTCTAATGAAATTGGTTCTCAAAACATACTGATACTCCAACAATTATAAACATTTCCATATAGTTCCAGGCATTGTTGATGTAGCTACTAGAAAACTATTTTGAAAACACTGGGACAAAAATAAAAGCAGGATAAAGTATTACAGGAAGGAGTGTAAAAGCAAGCAAGCAAGCAAACAAGCAAAAAAAAAAAAAATCAACTGACAAAAATTCAACTGGGTTGGCCCTACTGACTGACYCTTTTTTGATAGTCTAATAATGACTTGATAAACTGAATCTATATTAWTAGGCTATTTTCTTTTTGCCAAGCTGGTTGTATGATGTAAATTCAAGTTGGTAGAAGTTAATGTCTTCCTGAAATGTCCATTATTATAAGTGAAATCCTACATTTACAAAATCTTATTAATTTGCAAAATTATAAATTGTTTCCATTAGAGTATTTGATTTATAGAATGAAATTCTACTAAAGTCTCAGACAAAAATAAATAAATTTTCCATTGTTTAAGTCACCTTGCAATTTTTCTTATTTTCTACTGGGCCTTTAATTTGGATTTGATAAAAAATGTATGTCATATAGTGTATGCTTGGGGTTTGACTTCTGTGGGATCTGGAATTATACTTGGATAGCCAAATAACAGCATTATAGGGGTTGTGTACTGTGCTTATTTTGTCTCTTAAACCTGTACTCCAGCAGGACAAGATGCCTATTGTTTCTTTACTTCTGTGTCCTCTTGTAACAGAATGAATATTACTGTAGGTTAGACTTCCTGTGGAAGAACAAGTTCAAAAAAGAGCGGGAGGAGATTGAAACCATGGAGAACCTAAATCGGGTGCTTCTGGAGAATGTGCTTCCAGCCCAYGTTGCTGAACACTTCTTGGCAAGAAACCTGAAGAATGAGGTCAGCTGTCTCTGTATATCCTCTGCTCTGTAAGAAAGCAGTGTATCCTGGAAATACCACYCAATGCTGTTTGGAACAGTAGGTCCTCACAGTAAAAATACAGATTTACAGTCACTTTCATTCCCCCTTTCCTTCCTGTAAGGTTTGCTTTACAGGACTGAGTGCATCTTAATACCTTGAAATAAAAAGGTGAAAAATTTCTTAGTGGCAATGGACTTTGCCTATTGAAGGACAGTTATAAAAAAAGGTGAGGAGGAGGAAAAACAGAATGGTTGAATCAGCATGGGTTTAATTTTAAATCTCATGCATTCAGATGCTTTTTCTTCCATGATCAGACTGGAGTTGCAACCACATTCTGAATTTTTTTCTGTTGACTGGAGAGCTTTTTATTGGATTGAAAATTAACCTTTTCCCTGAAMCAGTGGCTATGTTAATTATGGAAAGATGTTCTGAACACTGAATTACCTGTTTACTCACTGCTTATGGACCTAATCCAAGCACCAAAAAAGTCACCCAAAAGATCCATCTTTGCTTTGCTGGAAATTAGATCTGYTCCTAATATTCCTTTACACTAATAACAAAGAAAAACAAAAATAAAATATAAAACCATTTAGAGAGCTATAGAGATTTTAAATGTAAGAGTTTGAATTACTTGTTCATGCCAAATAATTGTTCCAAAACTGACAAAAGAGGGCAGAGGGCAGATTTAGAGATGCATTTTTGATGTATTGAGYCAAAAAGAACAATGTCTTCCCTTTCGCTGTGGTTTGCATTAAGCAATACTAATCAGTACTTCATATCAATACTTTAGTATTCCCTGCAAATACTCATTTGGTAGCTTACGTCAGATGAAAGTTGCTGTGGGKTTCCTTTGAATGCAGTGAAGATTTTGGCTGGAAGCCAGGTTGACTCAGCTCCAGTTCTCAGTTAAGGCATTAAACATAGCAAACCATCAGGATATTGTTTTCTTGATTATGTGCTACTCCACCTCAGCTCCCCAGCAGAGCAACGCCATCTGCTCACCTTTGTATTGGCAACCAGATTTATCTTGTCGCCCCTCAAGATTCTTAAGCTGGAATGAGTTTATTTAATGTAATGAAGAACAGAAATTTTAATGTACTGAGCTCCACAACTCATCATGTCATGTCACCTGAAGTAAAAATTATTTGACGTGATTTTAATGGTATCCATTAAAAAAAAATAAAAAAATCTCACATTGTTCCTTCTTTCGTTTCCTTAAACACAGTTTTCAAAGAAAGGCCCTTTCAAATCCCTGAAAGTGTTCAGGAGTATGTGTGATGTCTTCAGATGTGTTTCAATGCCAGCAAGATTGTGTTGAACCTTAAAGAACATTCTCTATRTGTGTATGTAAATACACCTAAAGATGTTAGGGCAGATCAGGCCTTTGTTTTCTCTGTGTGGAAATKTAAGTCAACAGATACTACATTGAAATTTGTCCACATTTTCCTTAGCTGTAAACATGCAAGTTAGTATAGTTTTACATGTGTTCTTTTCTGTTTAAAACAGATTCTGAGATTAAGATAATGGATGAATATTCTGTTTCAAAATACTACTTCCCTTAGTATTTTATGCATGCAGCTGTGTATGGAGAAAAGGAAAAACAAAGTGTGCTGCTGAGAAACAGGCAGAAGATATGAAAAGGGAAAAAGTGAGTGTATGAATGCTAACTGGGAGCAGTGGGACTGTAGTTTTAGATGACCAGCAAAAGYTTTTTTATCACAGGATATACATTGACTAATGCAGCTTTCTTCCTAATTCTGTTATTTAGATTCCCTATTAGTAAAAAGTGCTTGGGAGATTTTGTGCTGCAAGCTAACTGGCAAGGCCATTACTGAGGAAGAGGAATCCTATTTCATTAGCTACAGGATGGAGCTAGCACCAAACTTAGAGCAAAATTCTGCCCCAGAGAAGCTGACACCATACCCTTCCAAGAGACARAACTGAACCGGTTTGCCTTCCAAATGATGAGGGGACAGTAAATGGAATATACTTGCAGAATTTCAGATGTTATTAAAGAGGAAAAAGAGAAGGATTGAATGCAAATGACAGGGTGATTTTATTTTTGTTAAAATAAGAAAAACTTCCTTCCTAGAATGGTATTGCATTTAATTTTCTGACTCAATGTTTTGGAGAGTATTGTTTCAAGAGAAGAACTCTCAGGAAAATTAACTCACTCAATTGTAACATCCTTTATTATTATGATAAAAATAAATTAGCTAGGGATGACTCCTTAAAATTGTCTGAAATTTATCGTAATAGTCACAATTACTACTCATCTGGTTATAAATAGTGCCATTTTTTGTTGTTTCCATGATGGTGCTATGTTATTGAGCATTAGTGGGGATGGGTATTGCCCCAGTGTTAGACAGAAAGGAGGAGGAATAGGTTGCTATTGCCAAAAATGAAATGAAGTTACAGGGAAAGTGACTTGAGGAAGTAGAAGTAAAGCTGAGCTAACCACAGAATGAAATCTCTGTACCTTGTTAAGGAAATATTCCCATCTAACCATCCAGGAGCCACTCTGGCAGTCAAATCCACACCACTGAGCTGGAACTGAATCCCCTTCACATTGGGCAGCTCCAATGAGWAAACAGGTGCCCTGCTTGACTCCCCACACACCACACACAGTCAGACCAAGTTTCCTTACTGGCTTGGTCCTTGTGTTTCCCACAGCAGAGTCTCAGAAATCTGGATTTAATCAAGGTGCAACAATAGAATAACAGCTTAAGCTGTGAATCACAACAATATATTSCATCCCCACTGCACACAGTTGTGGTGGAGCTTCAGCGATGCYCCAGTAATAGAATTCTTAGAAAATACAGGAGGACAAAAATCTAGTAATAAAAAATTTATCTCCTCCAGCTGCTCATGTTCCTCCCTGTCCATCATTATTTTCATGTTTGCTCAGAATCTTCCTTCACACATGTGATGGGATGAGGCAGTCAGCAGTTTTCCCATATTTCTGTTATTTTTTAGTTATATATCAGCACTAAAGATCCGCTATGTCTATGCACATCTGTGTACAGGCACACCACATCCTTCCAAAAGGACACACTGACAATCAAACTGCAAACCCCAAGCTTCACTAAGTAAAAATATCTTATGCTTCTTGAACTCACAGAACAAATCATTTTCACCTGAGTATTGAAATCCCTTTATACTCAAATAACAACTTGAAGGTTGTTTTCCATTAAAGTAGATAACAGCCTCTTTTATTGCTGTGTCTACCTTTGTGTATAGACACTATTTCTTTTCTAAGTATTTGTTTAATAAATTTTCTTTATTTCTGTCTTTTTTGGGGGATGTGAATTTGTCCTGAAAGAAGAAATAGTCTAATGTTCAAGAGCAGTGGAAAGGAGACTGAAGGGGGTAGTGGGAGGTAGTCCTTTTTAGCAACAGAATCTTTCTGTGGAGTAGAGATGCTCTCATTTCAGTGGTCACAGAAGGCAGTGCAGACTCTGCGATAAATAAGTTTCAGTTCAGGTGACTTCTTTCTTTTTGTGTCAGCTCCTTGTTATGCAAAAGAAATGACAATTAATTTGTCCTATTAGGCATATTGTCCTTTTAGGTTAAGATCAATCAGGGTCATATTGCATTATGCATTTGTAGTACATTGAGTTTGTGATCTTGGTTCAGATTTTAGTTATTACAGTAACACAAACTAATAATAAATTGGATATTGTTTTATGAAATACATTTTCAGTCATGCAAGCCAGACTAAATTCTTTTCATAAGAAGTCTCAGAGATGGGCCTTATCTAATAAATTAGTGAACATTTTGTTTTCATAGAGTTAATGTTCAGGAAGAAAAAAAGTCATGACAATATTTTTATCTGTGTATGTTGAATCTCTTTATGAACAGGATTATGTATTGTTTAAAATTAATAAATACAAAGAACATCCAACCACCATCTTAAGGCATTCCAATAACTGCAGCACCTCTGTTTTTAGATCCTGGACACTGCATGTTAATAAGGACAATTATTTACARCTGGGTATGATAGATTTTTTTTCTTTATTCTGTTTTCTTTTGGACAGGATCTGTATCACCAGTCGTATGACTGCGTCTGTGTCATGTTTGCCTCCGTTCCAGATTTCAAAGAGTTTTACACAGAATCTGATGTAAATAAGGAAGGGCTGGAATGTCTCAGGCTGCTAAATGAGATCATTGCGGACTTTGATGATGTATGTACTTACAACAGTGATTGAGTTATGGTTTCAATCTTACTAAGTCATGATATGCAACAGTCAGAAAACATGCTTGCAGGGGAGAGTGGAAGAGCTGCCAGAAAAGAACTTTTGTGTGCCAGATCACATGGAAAATACTTACAGAAAGTTTTAAATGAAAAAATATATTTATGTGGGATAAATCAGATATTGATCTGACATCATACTCAATTGCTTTTAATTTGCTGTGAGAATCCTATGTGGTATATCTGACAGGATTTTTTTTTGCCCTTTAGCTTCAGCTCATGAGGCAGTCACATTATATGCCATGTATTAACCACAAGTTCTAAATAGGAGTGTCTAAATTCAGATACAGCTTTGTGTTACACTCAATCAGCACTGGTCTCATTGTATGATCAGTTGATAAGMAAGCAAATCAGAGGATTTTAGAAATTTTAGTGCTCCATTCTCTGAAGTTAGAAACAAGTAGAGAGTATGAGTACAGATGGATTGTGAAAAGGCATCTATAAAGGCCTCACCAGAACAGTGTTTGTCTTTAAGGAAGTTATTAATGATGAAGATACCAGTAAAGGGTATTAAAATTGTGTCAGGACTCTGAGAGCACAGACTGGATTTGCAAATCTGAGGCTATAGAGAGTATTTTAGCAGCAAACCCATTCGGAGAGCATTGGGTGTCCAATGTACAAAACAACCTGAGATATGAACTAAAATCCTTGGATCAGAAAGCTGCTTAAAGTTTAAATGTTTGCTGGCATGGTGATCCGGTTCCAGTATCACGAGACCAGTCTACTGACTTTTAAAATCTGTATGAACAATAAGGTGGAATTTATTCTCACTACTATAAATTTTATCCCTTTATAGTAAAAAGGTATTTTAGAAGAAAGAAATTCCCTTTCCTTGGAGTTCTGTAACCATTRTTTTATCCATCCTTGAGTTCTTCAGTCTGTATATATTTGTGAAGCCAATTTGGGTCTACACAGAAACTGTTCTATGACTTGATGCTCTGATTAGTGTTAGAGTAACAAGGCTGCTGATATGAATAATGACTGACTGTCCTTGTTTTACAGTTACTGTCAAAGCCAAAGTTCAGTGGAGTTGAAAAAATAAAGACCATTGGAAGCACTTACATGGCAGCAACAGGATTGAGTGCTACACCCAACCAAGAACAATGTCAGGTASAGGAAAACGCTCCTGCTTAATAAAAGCATATTCAAATGAAGGCTAAARATCTCTTCATTAGGCTGCAGTTTATGTATAATAATGTGGCCTAGTTTTTTCTTATTAGTATAGATTGTATTGTACTGGACAAGTGTRTACTTTAGTTCTCTGTGAATTTTTCTCCACATTGCAGTTTGAAAATGCCACCTGTGTATTTGCTAAAACAGACCTTCTACTCTAAATACAGTACAGCATTTTATTCCTGTGTTCTGCATCAGAACTGGATTTACAGAGCATACAAAAGACTGCAAGATTTAATGTTTTCCATTGCAATCTGGTAGGGYTGATATGCCTTACTAACTATACATTATGGAACCCTTAGACTCAGCATTAAGAATGTGTTCCTTTGTTTCTAGTTTACTTAATATGATGGGATTAGGAACTGCAGTCAGTGGAAAATATGTTTAGAGAAGCAATTCATAACTTAYTGAAAAACCTTGCTTTTGCTGTGATCTTTAGAGTACTATAGGTTAGTGACAGAGAGATAGCAATTAAGAGTCAACACAGTCTCTGCTAAGGATTAATGTACTCTTGCCAAACTGATATTCCTTCTAAACACAAGCAATTAACACATGAACTATAGACCCTAAGGATCCTGAGGACAAAGAATTATTTTAAATTAGCTCTGACATTTAATACAGGGAGGTAAAGGGCATGAAGAAAATGCAGAACTGCAGACCGAAGATGAGAAGACATAGAGAGCTCTCAATCACAACTAAAACTAGTGCATGCAGAGGAAGAATATTATCATTTGAGTTATTTTCACGATCAGGAGATCCACAGTTTAGCATTCCATTGGTGGTTTAATTCACATTCTCAAAAGAAATCCAGCCTTCATTCCAGATTCCCAAAGATGCACAGATCCTGCAGTACCTAATGTGGCAGTGACTGACTGCTAGACATACTGCTGGGAACCACCCCCAGCTTAAAACAAGCATCCAAGGAAGACTAAGTGCCTAAGGAAGGGGTCTGAATACATCAACTGAACGGAAACCATCTGTTTTAGCTAGGAGTGAACTCCAAAGGAAACAGGCTTCATTCATCTAAACAGCTGCTCCGGCAACCACCACTACTGTCCCACCCTAGGCTGATGCACGCACTCTATGAATCATCTCTGAAGTTGTCATCTGTCCATCTCTTCTGTCACTTTATCTCAAGAAATRGGGAAGGTTCAGAAATTTCTCATTGAGATCAATGAGTCCATCTCTTATGAAATCATTCAYTTGTCAGGATCCTACCTTGGGCTGTGGGAGACCAAAATCAATTTTCTCCTTAGCCTGAAAGGACTCAAAACAGTACTTAGAAATGAGGTTACTTTGTTATGTCTGAGGAGAGATTAAGTCTACAGCCTTTATATGTGGTGTAAGCTCTGAGCTAGTAAGTGAGGGGACAGACTGGGCTTGTCATCTTCATCTTGTATTTTCGTCATTTTCAGATTYGTTAGATGTTCTCAGAGGTACTTGCTTTTCTGCCAGATTAGATCAGTAGAAGAACTCCTAAAGTTGTGAATTTCACTGGATCTTAAGCATTTTATAAGAGTGCTGAGCTGTGCAACAGTAAGAGGGGGGAATTTCTGTGGGGCTGTCCAAAAGCATTATTTATTATGAAAGGGAAARCAATAGAAGTAGACACTTAGAGAAAATAAATTAACAAATCCTGGGCACACATAGATATTGAGTGCCTATGGAATTAGATAGTAGCTAATCAGKCACTTGACAATCAAAATATTAGATTCAGCATGGTTTGGATCTATCACCTCTAGACTGCCTGGTTGTACACAACTAGAATGCATTCTGTCTCTTAGTCATTGTTTGATCTAACTGATGCTGGGCAGGGTACAACCTTCTACATTACTCTTCTGCATCTGCCTGCTGACATTGGGACATCCCTAAGGGCTTAAGTACTTTCAAGTGTTCCGAGTGTTTTAGTTGTATTCTCACAGCAACCAAGGCTCACGAGAACAATTTTACACTGTTTGTCTTTTGAATTCAGGAACCTGAACGACAGTATATGCACATAGGAACCATGGTGGAGTTTGCATTTGCCTTGGTGGCAAAACTGGATGTCATAAACAAGCATTCATTCAATGACTTCAAGCTACGAGTAGGTGAGTATCCCAGGATTCTTGTGAGAATATGATGGACAAATGGAAGGATTCAGCATGAAGTACCARCTGATTAAAGTAGCAGCAGAACTGACCAAAAGGGCCATGATAGTAAACAGCACCATCTTTACCCTGTTTAAAAGCACCTACATGGTATTGCCCATCAGCCTCAGCTCCTGAGAGTTTCAAGGCAAGACTCAGAAAAGGGCAGTATTCCTATGTAAGGAATGGTTGGAAAAAAAATGTGTTCTCATGGCTCTGAGTGGTTTTATGGTAACTCTGTAAAAATCATTGTAGAGGTTGAAAGATATACACATTTTTTGAAGTCTATGAATACCAAAAGAATAGACAAGAAAACTCTAGACTGGGCTTTGGGAAACTATATAAATGGTTTTTCAGAGGACAAGAGCTGTAAGGGGCCAGTGAGGTTGGAGTTTGAAATATTTTATGTATACTAAACTCAAGCAAACACACAAAAATGCACTCTTTCCTTTGCATTGTTAGACAAGGAAGAGTATTTGTCTTCTTTGTTATTCAGATAAGAGCAAAGATGTCTAGTTATTTATCTTGGAAAGAGGTATCCCTTATGTTTCAGTTTCTAATTGCTTCTACTTGTGCATTATGGTATTTTTAAAAAGAAATAGACAGCTGCAGTCAGCAGTAGAAAGAACGATGAAATAAATGAATTCAGGGATGGTCAAGAACCATATGTTCCTAAATGTTTATTTCCTGATAGCAGTTTCACAATGCAATATGTAACGTGAAAAGTGTGAAATGAAAACAGTAAACAAATATTGAAAACCMATAAATTCCGTAAACGTGTCAGAAGTATTTGATTTCCAACAGTTCTCCTGTCTTGTCTTTTTCTCACTGTGCTGCTTGCTTTTCCTTTCGGCTGCTCCTCTCAAGTCTATTTCACAGTGCCACCCACTGGCRAAACTTGCTGTCTTCTGACTTGAAACAGGGGCTTCTTAGGGCACTCCTTTGCCAGTGTGATTTGTATTCCTTGCTAGAGCTAAAAATGACAAAGCAAATCAGAAGTGTGCTTCCTTCTCAGASTGTTACAGAAATTGATGGTTCTTGCTATAGCTGACATGGCACATACTTGCAAACACATTTATATCAGCAGCTTCAGCACAGACAGAGCTGCTGGGTGCYGGGGCTACGTCTGCAAACTGCTTAAAGCAGCACTGAGTCCGTTCAAGTGGGGATCATGAAGCAATCTTTCTAAGGGGAAAACCAAACCAAACCAAAATACTTACTTTGGATTTTTACAGTTCTTGCTAAAGATTCCAAAGAATTCAGACTCCCTTGCTTCATGAAATGAAAAATGTTTGAACTCTAAAAAGGAACRCAGGCCCCAAAGTGGTACTTGTGCCACCTTAATCCAACATAGGCACAGCTTCTTCATTTTCACTTCACTTCTTCTCCACTTCTCACCACTCAATGATAAAAGYATCTGAGATCCATACTAATTATAGCCACAGAAACACTTTAACAACTACTTCAGACCTAGTCCCTGCTGTAAGGACTTTGTAAAAGCCTCCCTTGGCCAGCATCTAAATCCAAAGTTTTTTCAACTCATTAGAGGTCTCAGCTTTCATAATTTTCTATGAGTACTCAAAATGCTAGTGTAACTTAGGAGGTACACTCTACTCTCATCTTGTCAGGCAAGAGAGGAGAGTACCTAGATGACATTTGAGGCATTCCTCCCCTTCTGCAAGTTGAGGTGCTTGATTTATGAGACAAGCTCAGATATGCTTTTGCAGCAGGTTTTGCACAAGTATTACTTCCTTTCAGAAGAGAGGCTGGTGTATTGTTTTCCATATAAATTCATAGTTACAACATTTGTCTGTGTTATAGGTGACCTAATTTGTTTCCCTGTTTTGGGTGAGGCTAGGCTATGAGCCTAGGCTGTAGGATACTTCAGAATGARATATTCTGTGTCATTCCTGCTGAATAGTGTTGCATTTCATAGAATGATTAAATATTGCTTTGGATATGAGAGAAAGAGACAGATGATATATCCCCCTCTGTTAGAGCATTCACCTGTAGTGAGAGTACTACTTTTCCAGCCTTGCCCCAACATTCCTGTGTGTCCTGCCAAAAAGACCCACATCAGCAGGAATAACATAGAGCAGCATATCGCACAATGCTTGKGTGGCCAGAACACATTCCTAAGAGATACTGGTAGAAGTTTCCTCAAAGGAGGAGGGATCTGAAGGTGACTCTTGAGCTCCTGAGTTATTACTCAAACCATCAGCAGTGGTGGTTCAGGAAGGAGGTAAAAAATAAAAGTCCCTTCCTGCCCATTGTATTTTGTAGGAAAGTCCCACTGCACTGCCCCAGTTTCTGGATCATGGCCACACACATYTCTTCAATATTCCCTGCTAGGCAGATTGGGCTACCCAGCAGATGGCTTTTGTGGATTCCACTCTTAGTTCCCTGGTGCTTTCTCCAAGTTATATATCATGAAGTAGAAAAACCCATCCATGGCTCAGTTGTTAATGMAAAGTGTTGCAAGGGCCAAGTCCCTTTGTGCATTTAATCTCAAGCAGTTAGACAGATACATATCAGGTTCTATTTGTTATCTTTTAGTGTTTGCATATTTTCCCAATATAATTTCTACAGTCACGTTTTCTGGGGTTTCCAAGTGGGATGATAGAGTGGTTGCTACCCTGTGCTGCCATGTTACATATTAGATGAGCCAGTTCTGAGATCCCTCTCCATCCTACAATCACACTTTCATTCTGCTGCACAGATGTATCCCTAATGATGGTTTCTGTCAAGGAATAACRGTAATCAGTTATGATCTATTGAGATAATTTTAGAAATCCAAACAACTCACTTGTACAGGGTTTATTTCTCACTAGGTCTACCTTGGCTTTCCTGCTCATTGGTATGTACAGTTATAGTACACTTGATGCTGGTTAACGATAGTACTTTGGATTTTTCCTCCTGGTTTCTTTCCCTACTAGCAGAATGCATCTCACTCCCTTTACAGGCTTAACATAGGTTACAAACTAACTGCAAGATAAAATATGCCCAGAGTCTAATGAGGGACTATATTGTTCTACTATATTGTTCTACTCCACGCTTAATCAAATTATTGGAATACATATATTTATACTGCAGTTCTTTAGGACCATTCTATGGTCAATCCAGCCTTCAAAACAAGGCTGGATTCAAATCCTTTCAGCTCATTCACATTAGTTTATTCTRCATTTAAGTAGCAAAGAATGCTATAAAAGTAACTTGACTGGGCCATCAGCTTTTACAGAGAGGAGACCCCTTTTCACTGCAAGTAGAAATTAAAAGAAATTCTTGTATATCTGTTTTCCCAGAAGCTGCTGCTCACCCACAGTGTGTTCCTCGTGCTACATAATAAAGGCAGCAGCAGGTTATTAGGATGCCAGTGGTTGAAAATAGCAAGTTACTCAGGATGGGAGGGAGCTGTAAACCTAAAATTAGATGAACTGACTTTTGGCATTTTTATAACTAACATTCTTCTGCCATAAATAGTTGATAAAACCATGGTAAATGACTGTTTGCTGCTGTAGTCACTATTCAGCATGGGCCAAATTCTGCATTCATTGATTTGCTATATGCCAGATGCACTGTGTGTCCTTGTTTGGTGGATCCTCCCAGAATCATAGAATCAGCTAAGATGGAAAAGACCTGTGAGATCATCTAGTCTGACCTGTAACTGAACACCCCCATGTCAACTAGACCATGGCACCAAATGCCACGTCCAGTCTTTCCTTAAACACCTCCAGGGTCAGTGACTCCACCATCTCCCTGAGCAGCCCATTCCAGTGTCTAGTCACCCTTTATGTGACTGACATAATGCAGATTTGTGTTGATTTGTAGCCAGGTGGGGGTTGGTCTGACTTCTTTCATGCAGTTGTAGAGCACAATAAGGTTTCCTCTGAGCCTCTTTTTATGCAGGCAAAACAACCCAAGCTCCCCCAGAAGCTACTCACAGGACTTGGGCTCCAGGCCCTTCATCAGCTTTGTTGCCTTTCTCTTCACTCCTARTGTTAAATTCTGATGTTTTCCAGGTATAAACCATGGACCTGTAATAGCTGGAGTAATTGGAGCTCAGAAACCACAATATGATATATGGGGCAATACAGTAAATGTGGCCAGCAGGATGGACAGTACTGGTGTCTTAGATAAAATACAGGTAAGTCTTGATTTTGTACTAGCAGGCTTTCACCCAAAATGGCAGAATAGCCTAAAGTTTCTTTTACCAACAAGTTATGGGAGAAACTGGCAACAGCAACTCTGAAAAGTGATCTTACCATCACTTTATTTACACAGCCTTTGTATTTGTAGAAAGATGGGCAAGCATGGGTCTACTGAAGTGAAAATAAACTCCTGAAGCTGAGAAGTGCTATGTGAGGAAGAGTATTGTTCCTAGTTCCATTTATCTATCTACAAACTCTGTTATCAACCCTAAGTACAGAAATGGTTACACCAAATTTGATACTTGATTAAAGTGATTAGAGGGGGCTTCCCATATCACACTGCTTGAAAGCTCAGGAGTTCAAACCTCACCTGAGACCCTTAAAGGCCTTACGAACATTGCAGCAAACCCCTTATAACTGAACAGAAAATTGTTATCTGCACACTCTGGAAAAAGATTCTGCTTTGCTTTGTTATCAACACTGGCTATATTATTGTATTGTTGCAGGTTACAGAGGAGACAAACAACGTCCTGCAAACACTGGGGTACATGAGCACCTGCAGAGGAATAATAAATGTAAAAGGAAAAGGAGAATTGAAGACATACTTTGTACATACGGAAATGACAAGATCCCTTTCACAAGGGAACGTGGCATCTTGAAGATGCTTGTACGTGTCATCAGTACCATATTTTCAGGAAAGTATCACGCACTTTTTAACTACATTTTGGCCCTTAACATGCGTGCTATTTTCTGGTATGTGGCACTTATTTTAATATGGCTGCAGAATAGTCCCATGAGCCATCATTTTGCACCTTGATATTTCTATGTTCAAGGACAGTCGTGATGTACGCTRTAGGACTGGAAGATTGTACTGCTGCTTGCACTGTTACTCAAAGACAAGAAAAGAAGGAATAGGAATCAAAAGGAGGTAACGCATCCTGAAAGGACTAAAGAGAGGTGTTAGTGACAAAYGCGGGGAAAAAAGGCAATAAAGCTAGGGGTGCATACTATTTTCTGATGCATGGTGTTTTCTGGAAAATACAGTCGCTCCCCAATAGCATCCACTAATCTGGTATTAAAGTATACAGTATTGTAAATAAGTTTACTCTGTTCACACATGATTTGGATGTGATCACCAGTTGCATCTCATAGCCAGGGACACGTTGGGTGGCTTGCTGGCATTCTTTCTGAAGAGAGAACTAACAATGCTGGAATAGTTTTGTACAAACGTGTCAAATGTTTTGAAGCTATTGTCTTTTGTAAGGTTAATTCATTAAAAGTTTATATGTACTTTGTCTTACTGTTGCCGTCTCTTAGTTTTGTTTCCTTCCTTGGCTTCTGTCGCTCTAAAGCTGTGTGTTTTCTGCTGCTGCCTCTGCTTTTTATTCATTAGTTAGATGCTGAGGCAGGCTATGGCCAGCTATCTCAATAGCCTTGGTCAATAATATCTGCTGGACTTGCTATTGCCTTTCAGAAACTAAATCACTCTACTGTCTTCAGTCATGRGTGGCATCCTAGGCATTTGGCAGTCATTTACTCCCTAGATGATACAGAAGACTGACCTCAAATCCAYAAACACAAGCAAAGTGGGGGATACTGAAAGCAGTAGCAGTGCTGCTACTTAACAACTGGCCTGCCTTGCTTAAACAATAAGTAGGTGAAGCTGTAAGAGAAGAAAACATTCTGTTTCACACTTTGACAACCTTTTTCGCCCTTGCATGCCTTTCACTTAACCTTTATAATGATGGATTTTATGAGACAGTTAAAATAATAATCTCATTTATCATTTAAAGTAATAATCTCATTTATACTCATTGGGAGATGAGTATGAATGAAATGCTATTTTGTGGATATTCGACATTAATTTAAATCCCTTTGAATTAAAATTATCACACTTGCAGAGTTTCACAGATGAGCCAGGTAATAGACAGTGAAAGTAGGMAATTGTACTATCTATGTTCCTTTGAAGCACAGATAGTAACAATTAAGTTTTGCTTTGTTGTAATCCATTTTTTTTAGTCAGAGCATCCTAATAAAATAATGTTATTTACAAAACAGCATATAATTACAAGATTTTTTCTGACTCATACCGTATGAATATAGAAGTTAACTTATGCAATATTACCTCTGGAATGTCAGATTGCTCATTCATGAAACATACATATACATTTGTATAGTATTGGTACCCCAGAAGTTCTCAAAATTGTRGGCCATAAATATATGGCATCAGTCCCCAGTCTCACTGAATGTGGCACAGTTTACTCACAGCAGCCATCTGCCCACTAGTGAATTGGAATGACAGTAGCTTTCAAAGTGCCTAATTTGCTGTAAAATAGACAATCTGATTTTTGATCCCCTTAAGTTAGTCCAAAAGCAAAATGTAAGTTGTTTCACTTCTGTTCAACGTGACACACTTAATTTGTCGTCCAGTGCTGGCGACTTCTAAACAGTGATTTTCAAGACAGGTGCTCAGTCTAATAAAATCTCATGAAAAATATTTTTGTTGTCTTTATGATTTCTTCATTTTAATTAATAAAATAAGATAAATGTTAAAGACTTTGCAAATAGATCATATGGCTGCAAAACCAGTGTCCCAGTCATTGGCTAGCTGTCACTTAGCTATGACACTTAAGACATCTCCTAAATCCCTCCTCACCACTTATTATAAATTTGTCTTAGGAATACTTAAAAAAGTTACTTATCTCCTTCTTAGACTTTATRTGTACTCTGAGCCTTTAAAATCATTGTGGTATTACCACAGGTCAATGCAATAATTTCTTGCTGTGGATGAGAACCCTTATATAAATTGATTCTTTTGTATTGTCTCATATAAGTGCAGTATAAACTGTGCATTCAGGATTTTGCTTTCATTTGTATTCTTGCACATCATTAACAAACCYTGTACCTAACTCTATAGCCTTGTTTCTGTGATTTTCATAAAAGGTAAACAATATTATTTCTGTAAGCTATGAAATGTAAAAACAWCTGAATGGCAGGGAGCTGACTAGTCCAATTAAATATAAAGAAAGGTGTATATGCGCCCTCCAAGAGCATGTTGAAAATGCCCATGTTCAGAGCACTCATATTTCACTGGTGTTTTTCTGTYATTTTGTAATTGCATTTAGATTCTTGCAGCCAAATTCTGCTAAAGAAAATGAGCAAAAGATATACACGTATTTGCTCAAAGAAACGTGCATACCATCCTCTCTCTAGCCTTCAGTTGCTGAGTATTACTATCTTTCTAGTGCTGAAAAACTATTTGTATTTAATAAATACCTCTTGTCTTCCAATACATTTTACATCTACTGTTTATATTTTTCCTCTGTCTAGATTCACTTATGAAAAGAACTTTTTTCTTCATTCTCCTGCAGCAATTTCAACCTCAGTAACAGGACATAAGACTCCTCATGTATGAGCCCATAACCTGAAAAATTTTATGATAATGTTGTAAATCAGTATTTGACATTCCATRTATTCCACATCACAGTAAGATTCATCAAGCTCTACAGCTTCCATGTTGGTGACATAGTTCACAGCTTGTTAGTGAACCACAGAGTGGGACTTCCAAAAGTACAATGCAAATTCATTTCACACTGTGAGGCAGCAGCCARAAGATCAATGCAAGAGTGATTCACTGTGGTCTGGGAAAAAGAAATTCAAATAGGAACACCTGGGAAGCCTGCTGGAATTCTTTTTCAAAGATAGTGTTTTGCTCCAATTTATGGAGGTCTACCAAAGGACAGGAAGAAAGATTAGACTTGCAGATGTTTTTATAAACTATGGAAATAGTTTGGATTACCTATAAATTAATGCTATTTAGCTGCTGTTTCTAAAGAGAGATCRTGTGGTATTTATGATATGTGAAAAGCATTTTTATTTTCTTATATTCCTATATACTTCCTCCATTTTGTAAAATACTTACAAACTTTCCCTTTTTCCACTGAGACACAGATAGTTCAGTCTGCCTCTTTCTAAAGCAATGTGAGGGAAGAGCTGTTGCAATTCTGTCCTGTTTTGGTTTTAGAACCTCATACTGGGACAAATAATAAGGTATGTTGTCAAGATGCTTCACATCACAAAAGATTTACTGTTAAAAGATATTATCATCTTGTACTTTGATACATAGCTTTCCTTCTTGTGGTTATGTATGAATATACATTAATTTTTTATTTTCAGATAGCACATTCTCCTTCACCTGGTGCAGATAGTACCCTTYAAGCTTTTTACAGGTGAACCCCAGACAATTTTAAGTCTAGGAATTCTTCATTTTATTCTTCATTACTTGTTTAAATTAGTGGAGTGATTCTGACAGGGAAATAAATGTAGAACGAGATATATGTGCTTTAAATAAAATATGTAATTTAGAGATAATTTTTTGTTCTTTGAAGTAACGCAGATTTGTGTCAATTTGTCAAAAGTGGTATATAAATCATCATACTTGACACATATTAATTCTAAGCATTTTCAAATTTAGAGGCAGAAATTACTCATTGATCTGAGGATCAATGAAATTTTTTTATATGTCAAAATGCAAGATAAGGGCATTTTACCAATGTTTGCAACTATGAAGATATGACCCCCTTTATGTTGTAGGGTGCTCTGTTTAAAACAAAGATTCAAGAATTGTTTAAAATTTTTTGGATKGAGTATTTTTCAAATCTATTTGTAGCCATTGAGATGCTCTTCATGAAAATCTCAGTTTTGACAGGAAAAAATGCATATATAGTATTTTGAAAGGTTGACATTCCTGGACTAGAATTATTCATGTTTGATTCCAAAAAATGCTACAAATAGCAATTTTTATCAGTTATGTCACCTCATGTATAAAACTGTATTACTCTACTTACCAAGAAAGTTATTGAACAGAATGTTGATCTGAATTGTAGCAGATATCAGTCAGCTATACTGCGTTGTGTGGCAAGTTTTTGGGAGTTAGGAGAGAGGGACAGGGCTACAGGGATGGCCTYCATGAGAAGTTTCCAGAAATTTTCCCTACATCCAACAYAGCCTGTGSCAGACAGCTCCAAGACAGACCCACCGCTGGCCAAAGCCAAGCTCATCAACATCACCTCTGGGATATTATATTTAAGAAAAGACAAAAAATGTGGCAGAAACAGCAGCCAAAGGGAGGAAACATCTCTGGAAACACCAGGGTCAGTGAGGAAGGACAAGGCAGAGATGTTCCAGGTGACAAACCAGATTCCCCTACAGACCACGTTCAGGCAGCTGTGTCCCTGCAGCCCTTGGAAGCCCATGGTGGAGCAGAGATGCACTTGCAGCCCACGGAAAATCTGGTAAAGACAACCCCTCATTGGACCAGACTGTGACACCATGGGAAACCTGTGCTGGAGTAGGCTCCTGACAGGACCTGTGGCCCCATGGAGAGAGGAGCCAGTGCTGTAGCAGGTTTTGCTGACAGGACCTGTGATCCCATGGGGAACCTGCCCTGGAGCAGCCTTTTCCAGAAGGAAGGGATGCACGCTGAAGCAGTTCATGAAGAGCTGCAGACCGTGAGAAGGATTCACATGGGAGAAGTTCATGGAGGATTGTCTCCTGTGGGAGGGGTGAAACGCTTCTGAAGAATCTTCCTGTTTGAGGTGGGCAGTCAGTAATTAGGATCTGGAAGAA
This sequence comes from Malurus melanocephalus, assembly GCF_030028575.1. Taxonomy (NCBI): domain Eukaryota; kingdom Metazoa; phylum Chordata; class Aves; order Passeriformes; family Maluridae; genus Malurus; species Malurus melanocephalus. The sequence goes on along the minus strand of NW_026623365.1, from coordinate 532,632 downwards.
ACAAGCAATTCTGTGAAACAACTGGATTGACCCAAAGCTAAGGTCTGACCCAAAGCAGAACAAGGACAGTTTGGGAGCCATTTTTGTTTCAGCCTCTTTCAAGGGCCATCAAATGGAACATATTTGGCAAAGACTGTCTCTTCTTCATTGCTCAGCTGAAGGTCAGGACCACATGGCAATCTGATATATGTTGAGGTCAAAAGCTAGGACAGGAGAGGGCTTGCTAAGCCTTAATTTGGCAGCAGGCTAGTCATCTCAGCTCTAAGTGACAGGAGTTTGAAACAAGTACCTCAGCCTGTAGTAAGAAAACAGCTACTGTTTTTTYTGTGTATCAATGACCTGTCCAGTTATATGTCATCTATCCTAGTGTCCATCCTATCTCCCTTCCCCTGTAATCATTGTCTCTTTGGTGTCCCCTCTCCCTCCCTCCATTACTATTTGCTTCATATTCCTTTTAGGAAGATTTTTCAGCATTATTCCATAAACCAGCTTGTGTTGTTTTTTTCAGAACAATGACCCTGCCCTTGACACACTTTCTGGCTATAAAAGTAYATACCAACATGTTCGAAACTCTGACACCTTAGCAGTGGAACTTGAGGGGATATCATTGCCCTCTAAAAAGGCAAGCAATTGAATTTCTCATCCTTAAGAAACCAAATTCAAAGCAACTTTTAACACTTCAGCCTCTTAGCTCAGCTGTACTTGAATGCACAGTTTTCACCATACAGACTACAATTGCTCCATTGTTTACATGTTCATATTGAAATTACTTAGGAAATAGACTGATCTTCCATGTTTTTTAWAACTTAACAGTAGCACACTGATAAAATCTGGTTGCAACTGGAACAAATCCCCTTGTCCCCAACTGGAGCAAATTTTCCCTGCTTCTGGGAAGTCTGCAAAACGTGACCAGGAAGAAAAGCCTTTGTAAATTTCAAATAATTCTAAAAGGATTTATACCTTCATTGGGAAGGAAAAATTAAGTGAAAAGCATAGCTTTTCATTTTTTCAAATGCAGGGGTGGGGTATGGCAAATCCTCCAACAAGCATCCAGCAATATTTGTAACAAGCTGTATTTGTAACAAGCTGTATTGCATCCAGATGCTGTAATTCAATTTAATGCCATCAATTTAATGTCCATCAAAACAAGCTACATGAGAACAGTAGAAAGAAAACTGGAGAGAAATCTTTCAGATCTGACTTCAGAGCTCTTGCCTAGCTTAGTTGATATCTCCTGCGAACAGTTTCCTGTGGCTCTATTTATAGCTGCAGTTTCAGCTGAGCTGCTTTTTATAAATGGGCTTGCTATCTCTCTCTGCTCGGACTAAACTACAGAAAAGCACTTGCACAGTGGCAAGCGGGTCTCTGCGTAGGAAGCTGATGTAAGGCAGCTGTTGGATTTTCAATTCCACTGCTCGCTTACACTGTGCTAATTTGGCTCAAGCTACAGAAAGAAGAAGATCTTAATTGGTAGAGGGACATTATTAGATAAGCAGATGGAAATTGTCACAAATGATTAAAAAAACCACCCACACWAGTCTGCAGATTATAAAGCCTCCATGCTACACTTGCAAAGAATCAGGAGTCTGTGTTATTCAGTGGATTAGTGATGAGAGAGTGGCAGCTACATAATACGGATGAGACTTTTGTAAGCCTGAATTATTGCCTGGTTCCAAGATCCCTGAAACAACCAGTTATGAAGATTTCTGGTACTCTGAATGTTGTGGGATTTTAAATAAATTTTGGGTGTTCAGTAAAATTAAAGATGCCTGGGAGAGTGCAATTGTGAAAGATGCTTACCAAAAGGTACAAGTAGCAATAACAATGGTAATGCTGTGCCTACAGAACAGTATTTCTACAACTGTGGTTACAGAACTTAAAGGCAAACTAAACCAAGCCACTTGCAGATCCCTAAGGCACACAGCAAGAAGTTACATATATCTATTAAACCAGGATAACCATGAGTGAATGACAAAAATAGGAGCCAGGTGCTACTAGGGCAGAGCAGTTTTACAGTCAGTCTGAGATTTACACCCAGGAGACACTTATTTTCAGTTTTCCCAACACGAGTGTGTAAGAGAATTTTCCAACTGCATTGCCTGAAATGGCTGAGCATCCCATGCGGGACTCTGCACCTGGGATGGGTCAACCCCAGTTGTACATACAACCCAGGGAATGAGATGCTGGAAAGCAGTGCTGCAGAAAGGAATCTGGGGGTCCTGGTCAATGGCAGRTTRAACATGAGCCAGSARYGCCCTGGMAGCCAGGAGGGACAGCCCTGTCCTGGGGGCATCAGGCACAGCATCGCCAGCCGGGCAAGGGAGGGGATTGTCCCGCTCTGCTCTGACCTGGGGCKGCCTCACCTCAAGGGCTGGGGGCAGCTTTGGGTGCCACARTGTAAAAAAGACATGAAGCTTATAGAGAGCATCCAGAGGAGGGCAACAAAGATGGTGAAGAGCCTGGAGGGAAAGCCACATGAGGAGCGGCTGAGGTCACTTGGTCTGTTCCCTGGAGGAGACTGAAAGGAGATCTCATCACAGTCTACAATCTCCTTGTAAGGGGAGAGGGGCARACACTGATCTCTTCTTTGTGCTGGTGAGTGACAGGACCTGARGAAATGGCCTGAAGTTGTGTCAGGGGAGGTTTAGGTGGGATATTAGAAAAAAGTTCTTCACCCAGAGGGTGTTGGGCAYTGGAACATCTCCCCAGGGAAGTGGTCASAGCACCAGCCTAATGGAGYTCAAGAAGTGTGTGAAAATCTGCGCCCAAATAGGTAAGCTGCTCCCAAAGACAGAAGCCCAAGCTCCTCAAGACTCTGGCATTTTATTTCGGTGGAAATTCCTTGCTGTGCTGTGGTTTTACTCAACTGATACACTAAAAAAGGGATCTGGTGATTAGTGCAACCTGTCACAGCAAAAAAAGTCATTCCCTTTCAGCCAGGCTTTGCTCTAACTTTCTTCCCCACCTTCCAAGAACACAAAGGACCAGGGAACTGCAGCCGCTACACACCACCACCAAAACCCTAGGCCCAGGTGACCGGGAATGCACATTTCGGGCTTGGCGGGGCTCTGTGGAACGCCCCGATTCCCCAGAGCCGAGCCCAGGCCGCGGCGGTGCCCTCAGGGCGCGGTGTCGCCGGGTAACGCTGGGCAGCATGGCCGCCCCCACCCCCAGCACGGCGGGCGGCGCCGGGACCCGCCTGGCAGAGGAGGCGCTCGGCTACGCGCCGGGGAGGGGGAGGATTGCCCTCAACGCCTTCTCCGCCTTCAGCTTCGTCCCGCCCAGGCGGGAAGGGCCKCCGGAGCTCAGCTACTTCAACCGGCCGCAAAAGGTGAGGGAGGGACGGGAGCGAGCGAGGGTGGGTGGGGGCCTCGCAGGGCGGGGGGAGAGGTTTTCCTCCTGGGTCTCTGCACATTGTAAAGACACTCCGCTCGGCCCCGCTGCAAGCGCTCAGCCCTSATCATGAGGGACCTGGTCAGACAGGTGTTTGAAATCGTCATAGCATCATAGAACGGTTTGGGATGGAAGCGACCTTAAAGGTCATACAGTTCCAACCTCCTGCCATGGGCACTGACATCTTCCATTAGACCACGTTGRTCAAAGTCGTATCCAGCCTGGCCTTGAACATCTTCAGAGATGGGGCAACCCATTCCAGTGCCTTACCACCTTCACAGTGAAGAATTTTTTTCTGATTAACACATTAATCGTTGTGCCAATCTAATGCCAAAGTTAGGTGAAACAGGTTTCACCTTCAGAGGCCTTTGCAAAGTGTGTTTGCTACTTGTGGATGACACATGAGGGTAATGTCACTGGATAACCAGTGAAGGCAGAGACATGGTTTGCCAGGGATTSAGGATGGACAGGCCACTTGGTGTCAATGAAATGTGAAGCATCCTTAGGGAACACTAGGAAAAGCGTCATCTGTCACTAGGGTTTGATGMAGCACCAGTAGATGTTCTCGTAACACACACTTCTGGGAACTTAATAAGAAACTTTGCCATTTTCATTTGAGGCAAAAGATGTTTAATGTTCATTGCATACATTTTCTGCATGCTCAGCTTTAATAAAATCAATAGAGCTACTCCAAACAATAACATCAATATATGCCTCTGTAACTGAATGCTTCTAAAGGTAGTACACTGCCATTTAATGTGCAGTAACTCAAGTACACTGGCAGGGAGCCTCACTCCTCAGTCTGCTGCATTATATCKCCTTTGTTCTTCATTCTCTCTGTTCTTATATTTAAAATCAGAAATGAAAACAWTCTTACACCTACAGCCTCACTGAGCTACACTTCTTGGGTGGCAAACCTTTCTATGAAGTGCCATATGAGACATTGAACTTAACAAGATTTTTTTCTCAAAAAATATTAGCATAAAAAAGTTCTGAAATGTCCATGGAATATAGCAATGCTTTGGCAATTTGTAACAATAAACCATGAATCCCCTCCTCACCCAAGTGACAGGCTGCTGAATGCACCAAGCACCGGGCGGTGCTGACTGGTGGTTTGGGAGAGCTTGCAGATCCTGTGTCCCTGGGATGTGGGCAGGGTACAGACCACAGCACTGTGCTGGGCATTAAAGGAACAGCAAATTTCATGCACTGACCTGGTGACCCTGCTAAAGACAAGTAGATTTCTAATGTCAGACTCTTTTGTGTTGATTCCAGCATTAGCTTAGGAAGGTGATCTGACCCAAATGTGAGTGGGCACAATTGATGYCATGCTTCTCAAAAGAGTAGGGAGACCTCAAAAAGAGTAAAGTGGGGGCAGGTCAGAGGGCTGGTGTGGTGCTCTTGGTGGTGGTGGTGGAGCTCCAGTCTATCCAGTCTGCACAGAATCAGCAGCCATATGGTAGAACTTTTCCTTACAATATAGTCTACTTTCACACTCACAACAGCCTGGTTTGTGAAAAATGCTGCTCCAGTGGCATGGAAACAAAAAGTGGTGATAGCTGTTTAATGGGTTTCTTCACAGACCAGGCCTTGGCCACAGGGGAGGAAGCAGATTTGACGCATTCTTCTGCTCAATTTAGGAATTAGAACATTTGARTATTTTTATTTATACATCAAAAGGAATCTCATTCCTTTTTGCAGCTTAAATACCTAAAACCAACCATATATCAGAGACTGAAGCACAGAGAAACAGGAAAAGATGGACTCATTGCATGGCCAGAAGCCAGATAGTCCTGCCTGTTAATCCCTTGGCTGACAGTTGCTCCCTGGATTGCTTTCCATAAGTTACTGTAGCCCCTGTGCCTGGTGTTTCCTCTTCTGMGATGTGGAGAAAGCTATTACCTGTTTTATGTGTGTCCAGAATACTAATGAGTGCTTACAAAGCACTTAGCTTTAGCAGCAGTACAGAGGATGCCTCCCCTGAGTGCACATGTATCATCAGCTCTGGGTGACTCACTTGTTCTGACAGGTTTAGAAACAGCTCACCACCACCACCACCACCACCACCACCACCACCACCACCACCACCACCCAGGCCAACCAAGTTGTCATTTACAGCAAAGAGAAACAGCAGTAGAAAGTTACCAGTGTAAAGTATAAACTTTGAGCAAAAAAGTGTTGTCTTTAGACATCTGGCACAAAATCTTAAATTGATCATCTGGGACAGAGCTAGTTTTTGGCATAACAGGCTGCCCGGCCATCTGCAAGTTGCAGAAACAATGAATTATCTGCTCTGACACAAGTAACAATGCCACATGAATAACAGCAARGGGCAAATAACATTTCTGGTGGTGAGTACACATTAAATGGCMAATGAATGAAACTGTTACCATGGGGAGAAAAGTACTTAACTCTCACCTAAATTTTGTGCCATCAGATCTCACCAATTTCTTCTGCAGGAAAAGAAATACTCTTTTGGATTCATCTGGCTTCACTGACATCAATGGCCTCACTTTACTGAAACAATAGTTCTAGGCATTGGGCTCTTCTTTTCCAGGGTTTCTGAGCACTGAAACATTTTTGGAGTGTTGTTCATGCTGAATGATGCTGTCTATGACTCTAATCAAAAGTGCAATTATAAGCAGTTATTCATATAAACGGTCTTATGAAACAAAGTCCATATAGCMAAAGAAGAGATCCTGGAAGTGAGATGAAACATTTGACTCTTGAATATCATTATTGTTTAATTAGTTGTGGAAAGCACAGAAATAAACATGGAGATGACAAATCATGTGCAAGGTGCTCTTGAACATGCCTGCAATCCTCTGAAGCTTGATGGTTTCTGGGAAGTGAAGGGATAAATAGGTTCAATGCCAAATAATCGCTTCTCTTGGCAGAACCAAGTAATGTTTTTTTACAAAATTTACAAATAAATTTACAAATAAAGCCTGAATTTACAAATAGTTACTTGACAAATAAAGCCCGAAACTACAGCAGTGTCTCACTAGTGCTCTTAACTATTGTTTCCTTTCAATKGAACCATTATAGCCTTCTTGACCTSCCATGACTTGACTATGTTTGGAGAATATCATTATAATTTGAAAGACTCAAAATACATGAGTGTTTCAAAGGTTAAATTGGACACACTGTAAAAGTAGAGRAGAAAAAAAGCCCAACAAAATGCACCATTTTTTTAGATGGCTGTGCACAAAGTCAATGATGGATTGACATGTTTAACAGAATATGAACCTTTTAATGAATGAAGGTCATAAACAACTGGCAGCATATTTCAATAGAGGATTTTGCTTTTCTTTCTTTGAAAACATTTTGGTTTGAAATTGCTTTAATTTCACTTGTGAGAACTTTTTGACTGGATTTCACAAACACCTTTGTTAGCAGAGCAGATCTTTTATGTTGCTTGCTTGGATGCAACTATGTCAACAGTTATACAATCACATTCTGAGTTGGAGTGTGCTTTATTTTCATGCCTGACATATGTGTGTCACACATACTACTGGATCACAGGATTGCCACTGTGGCACATTTCTCAATTCTGCTCCAATCAGAAATTAAATGTTGTTTGCAGTGTAGAATACCTATGTCTTTTTGAAAGTGCCTGTTTTGCTTTTACATAATTGTGCCAGATCATTTGACAATTACATGAATTTAAGAAGGAGAATATTAAGTGCAGAAAATTAAGAGAAAATCAGTTTAATTTCCAAAAGTTACAACAGTTTCCTGGGGGGGCGGAATGAAATAAATTGCCAGAAGTGAAATTTCACTGCTAAATAAACTTAATAAAAGATACCAGTGTCATCAGGTAATTTTGAAAACTACTCCAAAGGAGTGGCCTAAACTTCCTAATAAAGTCAGTAGTATTACAGTTGTCATCATCTAATGCAATGTATGTGCGGTTTGATTTGACTACACATGCTCTGTAATCTGTAAAGTTAAGCAGTTCTGTGAATTAGCCATTTTTCCCCTTTTCTCAAGACAGGAGATATGTTCACCTATGACGCTGTTTTCAGAATACCAGAAGATTATGACCAGTATCTTCCACGCTGTGACAGAAGACATGCAAAGGGTCGTGGCCTTAAAATTTATGAGGAGGTAACCCTTTGATAAATTCATAATTATCTTTCTTAAAGGTATTTTGTACTTTTTTACATGACTGGAGGCTATAGGCACTGTTTTACCCTTTACAGTGCAGTCTATATGGTAGGAAAGGTATTGGAAGGAAGACATTACTGTGCTCAGCATGTAGGTTTAGGAGAAAGCATTAGCTCTTGAAGACACCCAGATTAGCTCTTGCTCTTTCATATCCTGAAGATTTCCAGGTGACAAGACATATGCAAGTCAAAGTAAGGGGGAAGAGGCAAATCCTCTCTTGCATAGTTCAGGATGTACTCTGAACCATCTGTGCCCCTCAAGAGTTGTAGTTCAGGTGGTTCTGCAGTTATTTCTGTGACACTTGAAAACTCTTCTCCCTGAAAGGACTAAAGTCAGAGGCCATGACCCTCTGACACCCATCCCCCCTACACCAGCATTTGCTGTGAAAGCCTAAGTCTCTGAAGCTGGTGAGTTTGTTAAGAAAACTGACACCAGATTGCCCTGCAGGAAGGAAATTCATAGGAAAATAGTGCAAAGGTGTGGTAAATCAGAACACCATGGACATTCCTGGAAAAGGATGGGCAAAGTATTTGAGGCCAGCAGAGTCTCGGTTTTATSTGCAGCCCAATAGATAAATACAGCYGTGGTTTTTAAACAGCTCCCTTGAAAACAGAAATAATATATAAGCATAAATGTATTTGTAYGTATTTTTGCATGCAGCATCTGAACACACTTACATATACAGGTGTCTGTATATATAATTATATTTATACATACACAAATCTACACACAGAGGCAGAGGCTGTCAAAAACCAAATGATGTGTAACCTTGTGTACTAATGACCTCAAAATCCCAATGGGTTCATAGCATGTGAAGTGATGGGAGGTTAAGGATGGCTGCCTGCATTGATGGTTATATGTGATARAGAAGGAAGAAGGAAGAGGGACAAGATTTCAAATTACTCTAATTTCTGTAAAATAAAATTGTTTTTTTCTGACGAGCCCACTGCTTGTGATTTGTCTCACTAGCAGTTACATACCCCAGATATTTCAGTGCCAGTGCGTAGCCATAATGTCCTTAAACTCTATCAGACAGTGCAGGAAGTATTAGATKCTCCCAAAGGAATCCAAGGAGTGCCCATTAAGATCACCTGCTCGTAGCTAGTAACTCAACTGCAAAAGGTATGTAAATAACTAATTAGAAATTAAACTTTTCATTTAAATGAAACAAAGACAACCTCCCTCCCCTACTACCACGGCCAACCTCCAAGTGAGAAATTTGTGTAGAAAGTTCATCAATATAAAGCTACTGCTTTTTACTGAGCTCATGTATCAACAAAACTCACTTTCCTCTCAGTTTTCTTGCTAGAGCCAGCTTGTATGGGCCAGAATTCAAACCAGCTCTGCTGGGCAGTGCACACAAGGGACTGTCCAAACAGGTGTCCTTAATCCAGCCCTTTAATTAGCATGGARACACATCAAACCCACAGCTGTTCAATGCTACAACATGATCTTCCTGCATGTCATGACAGCCAACACTGGATGTAACCATAATTAAGGGCAGGTCACATATTCAATTCCTCTTTAATAATCACAGTAGCCCTCTCAGACTTGATATAATAATAACTAAATTATAAAATATAAGAAATAAAAATATCACAAGTGACATCATTGTAGTACAACACTGAAAGCAGACAGGATGAACCCACCACAGTTTACTGCTTTACTTGAAGTGGAAAAAAGCAAAGCACTGCAAGGAAGTCCCTCATTTCCTGCAGATAGCCTGGGTGCAGTCAAGGAATTCAAGAGTACAGTGACACTCAGTTTAGCTACATGCAGCTGAGTAACTGCAGTGAAGCGTGTGCACAGGGCTGCCATTGCTGATTCCAAGTGCTAACAGTGCTAGAATTACACGCTGCGAAGGCGGGTAGCAGGACGCTTCCCAGCCAACTGTTGGAAAATCTAAAACCTGCTGAATGCCAAACCCACAAAGATGAAATGCCAGTGTGCACAGTCAGCACTGTGCTACCAAGGATGCTGAAAACTGAATCTCATTTATTTAAAAAGAACACAAACTATTGGAATTACATACTGCTGCCTGTCATTAGCACTGTAAACCATGTATTATTGCTTGCAAAGTCTTTCTTGATGGTACAAAGATGTTTTAGTTTCTTATTTTTCAACACTTGTCTACAACTAGGGCAGGGGAGGAAATGGTCTTAATTTTGCCTGCCAGTCTGCTGGGGTTTAAAGTTGATGTACTGAGTAGCTTTTAATAGGGTGGATTAAGGTAAGGCAGGAGAACCAGGGGATAAATTGTTGCTTTGTTGAAATGGGTTTTCTGTTGAGTGGGTTAGTTAGTTAGTTAGTTAGTTAGTTAGTTAGTTAGTTAGTTAGTTAGTTAGTTAGTTAGTTAGTTAGTTAGTTAGTTAGTTAGTTAGTTTTTTAAAAAGGGTTTAGAGCATCTTTCCAAGAACCTCAGGTTCTCTCCATGAGGCTGGAAATGTCTCTTAGCTGACTGCCCTGCTATGAAATCACTCCAGTCTGTGCTCTCACCTGAATTGCAGGACGTAAGTGTTTATTTGCTCAGACTTGTGTCTCTTGTAGCAAAGAAGTAATTTGCTTGCATTTGAACTATGGTGTGGCATCTGAATTTTGATTCTCCTTTTAGATACTATTTGTATTATAAGATTAGATAAACACTTTGCAGACCAAGGCTTGCTGTGTTAGTCTGTGTGCAAACATACAAGCAGCCTGAAAAATCTGAGACCTTTGGCTAGGGACAGAAAAACAAACAAATCCTTTCTTTCCCTTCTGACTCYGTGGCTCCCTGTTGCGGTAGCACAGGAAGGAACTGCAGATTGCAGATAGTGATTGCACAGTCACTTAAAGTGCAGCTTACYAAGTACAAGCTTAAAATAATCTTTTCTTGGCCAGGTTATTTTTCAGAAGTTCACTTCCCATCATTGCAAAGCAGTTATTTTCTGTAATCTTACAGCTAAAAAGCATTTTTAGTACAACCTTTCATTGTGGAGAAATAAAGTAGTATATGCTTTATTTCCTTCAGRGAAAGCTTGCATGGACTAGTGGTAGCTCAGGGTTTTTCTTTAGGCTTTGATTTTTTTCATGCTGTACATTCACTGAATTGTGCAAGCAGTGTTGGTGTTCCTGTAACAGGGGACACAAATCTCTCCTGTTTTTCAAATGAATCATGCAACTCAGTGCACAAGAAAAATAAAAATAAAATTGGTGCTTTTCCAGCATTTAGTTTGCCAGTGGTCACATGGTAATCACATATGTGTGTATGTATTTGTGTAAAAAATTATCAGTCTGCAGCTTTGTATCTTATCATCTTGTCATCCAGTGACACATTCATGGTTTATTAAGGTATATAAAAAACTAGGGCAGGGATAGAACACTAAGGGTGCTAAACAAATATACATCCATATAGCAGATGCTGTACAGTTCTGTCAGTTATTTTACCCTTGGCCACAGCACATTGAGCAATAGAGGGCTGTCAAGTTGTCTATTCACTCTGTGATTTTCTTCTGAGGTGACTTTTATGTTTTTACAGGAAAGGGCAAGAATTGTTCCTCTGAAGACATCTTCGCAGTATGGGAAATACGTAAATAACTCCTTAGACCCAGCAACCAAAGAGCATGTAAGGGTTTATAACGTGCAGAAAGCAATCTATGGGGAAAATAGCTGCACTGATCATTGAAAAAACCTTCTCCAGGCCTGGATCCATGTTAAATGTCTTGTATCTGTCATSAGCAGCAACATTTATGTGGAAAAAAATGCATTGAAAAGCAATATGGTGCTTTTGCCTTTTTCTCTACATTTTAGTTAATGAGAATGATCTGGATTATAAATAGGGTGAAATAGCAGCTGCACTTTTTCTCATGCTAATTAAAATGCATATCTTCTTTCATTCTCATAAAAATCTCATGAAGAGCAGCACCAACAAGAGCTGAACACTTTATGCAGCAACACTGGGAATGAGACCTATTGGGTCAAAAGCTCTCTCAGCAACTGCTTCTACACAACCATTCACATACCTAACATTTAAGAAAGATTACTCGTCAAGCTATCAGTGGTCACAGGTTTTTTAATCCTTACAGAGCTGCTAGAGAATTGTGAGGCATTGTTTTATGTGCACAATAGCTGAAAWAGAGATTCTGCTCAGAATTTTCTAAAATGGATGGGCTTACTCATTAATGGGCAAATAAAGAAATTATCTGACCTCCAGAAGTGCTAAGCAGTTTCAGTAGATTTCAAGTGGAACTTGAGTTAAAATGAACTTCTGAGCAAGTTAAAATTAACTTCTGAGCACTTGGCATTTAAAGAGACAAAATCTGGGTTTAGCTGAYTTCAGACATTCACTTCACTGACTTCCACTATAGGAATTGTGTCTGACTGATTTAAAAGAAAAATCATTGGGTCTATATCCAATCTGAAAAAAGGGGAAAGAAGAAAAAGTAATACTAGCAGAACAAGCACTAAATAATTTGGTAGAGAGGATGGAAAAAAACACAAGGATTTGAGCAGTAGTCATTTAAGAAGCATGTTTAGTACAAATGTCTAAATCTGATGAAACATTTARTGCCTTGTACTTTCATGGAATCCAGTTCTAAAATTTTAAGGTAATTTCAGGAGTTTCTCCTGTAGGATATGCATCAGTTTGACTCTCAAGAGCCATTGATCCTGTTGTTTAAAGCTGAGGCAGTATTGTTGAGAAAGGAACCCCCAGAGTGATTGTACTAGAACAAGGACTTGAAGTCCACAACTGTGACTGACACTGGTTCTGTCAAGTATTTAGACATAGGAAGTCTATGTCATTTGTTAAATACAGCGAGACTCCTGGAGAAAAAATAGCAGAAACAAAAAACTTCTTAACGTCTTCTGGGACCTGAAAAGGTAGTAAATTAGACAATCAATAGCAATGGTTTGGCATGATCTGAGAAGCAGAGCACGGAGAGCAGCTCATTCTGAGGGGTGTTTGTTACTTTCATTATTCATGACCTGCAGTTCTACACTCAGTGGGCTATGGACAGGAGGACATTAACTGCTCCATTCCTTTTCAAAAATAAGCATTTCATTAAACAAATTCAGCAGCATTAAATGAAAGGATCACAGTAGGAACAAAGGGAGAAAATTTTTTCTAATACCACAATGCTTTTTCAAGAATCAGTATTAAAGTTTACCAGTAAAGAATTAGATGGAATATAGCCGTATTCTTATGGTTATTTTTATTTTGGGACAGTCAGTACAAATTGCTTCTTTTAAGTAGCCTTCCTATATTTGCAAATCATTTGTGTTTGAAAAAAAACTATTAGAAATCAAATTTGTTTGAGAATACCACCACCTTCTGGCCTGTGTAAGAAACAGGCATCACCAGTTCACTTCCTCCACAGATTAAGTAGCACATCAAAACACCAGTTTCAATGTTCCTATCTCATTTCTTTGTTTATGTCACACCCTTCTCATCCTTACTCACTTCTGAACGTCTTTCATAGGTTATTCCTCCCACTACTTGTTTTTCATTCAGTTCTGAATGGTGTCCAGTGCTCAGTGTGAAAAGAACACCCTGACAATTTCTTCTATATTAGGCATAAATTCCTTATAAATGTTTGCAGAGCCATTGCAGTGGCTCTCCTTCAATTTTTCTTTGGCTAGAATGACAAATTCTGAGATTATGGATGTTCTGAGCTTTCTATTGAACTGTGTTGGAAAGCATTTAATTGCCTTTTGGTGCTCCCTTACCTGTCAGTGTTGACATACTACCGTGAGGAAGGGTTTTACATGCAACAAATTAACATGAACAGAATGGACASCATGACACAATGTAAATCATATTCTGGATCTGGATTTTGCATCCAGGGATTGCTGGGGCAATTGACAGACTCCTGCAGCTTTCAAATTTTTAACAGCAGCCTTGGAAGGAAAAAATGGCCACATTCTRTATCTACTGGTGGAATATACAGAATGTCAATGATGTAAAAGTTTCACCTTTTTGTATCAAAATAACAAAAATCAAACTGAAAAGTTTGATAGTTGAAAATCAAACTATGTGATGATGCTGGGACTTCTGCTTTGTTATTCATAAATAGTAATTCCACAAAGGGAGGAAGCACAAGTAACCAGAAAATGGGTTTTACATGGCAGTTCATCAAGTATACATAATGTGATCARAACTAAAGCTCTGTTGTTTTCCCTTCATCCATCTGCAAACTCACCCAAGTTAGGGCACACRGGTTCTGGCTGGAGTGCATACTGGGTCTGGTTCTCAGTTCCAGATTTTCTGTTCATACATAAAAAACGGGACATAGCTCTTCTGAGCTTCAGAGCACAGAGTTTCTGTTACCTGGAGGAACTCTTGGAGTGTATACATGACCCCATTCAGTTAGTTTAGCTAAAACTGCCACCAAAGGCAAAACTGAAAATGGAATATATCTGAAACACTCTCTGTGGGTGGCCCCACAGAGACAGTTGTACAARTCTATTATCCTGTGGCTGTTACTTTCAAAGAAAGGAAACCTTTTTATTAAAAACTCTCTCATTTTCTGTAAGGCATTGTTATTTATTGAACAGCACTCTTCATCTCTTAAGTAAAACCAATAAGCCAATACTGCTTCTGCAACTACTTCAAATTTTAGTTTTATGAAACACTTGGGAAATTACATGAGCAGCTGTAAGTAAATTGCAYAATTTCTTCTTATACTGTCAAGAAAAGCCTTGATTAGTAGGTATTCTRTAGGCATATTCTGTACATTCAGACTGGCCAGTATCCTTGCATAGTCACATGTGGCCTTTTGCAGCTTTGTGAACTGGAACCAGTTAAAATACAAGGGAAAAGCAGCACTGACTGTCTGGCACTTTCATCTGTAAACTGGTAATAAATATTGACACAAAACTTAAGAAAATATGGTGCTTTTTATTACTCTTTACATGTCAATTGTTCCAAATATTGGAAGCTTTCACATTCAGAAGCTCAGATTTTCTGAGAAGTTATTTAGCAAAGAGAATTTTTCTTCCACGCACAGAATTTACACTTTGTAGTATAAAAAATCAGCCTGTGATCCAGTGGTATTCTCCAGTGTCAGTTGCTGAGTCCATATGTACAAGGGAAGATTTTTTTGTGTAGATATTCTGCCATTTTTCTGGTATTTTGTAGATTTTCTATCTCAAAAAATGGAATCTGGAAACAAAACAAAAATGGTTGCTGGAAATACCTTTTAATAAACAAATGGATAAGACTGATGTTCATCAAGCAGATGCAAAATTACACRGTTGTTTTTTATTTGTTTTAAAATTATAGACTTAATCCTAAATGCATTATTGATCTGTAAATGACCTGAATAGCAATTACTGTAAAACAATGAGTGACATCTATTATAGTTTAAACTAAGTTAAATATTATGGAGTTAGGCTTATGTGGTAAGTGATAAAAGAGGAAAATAAAATCTCAAAAAACTAAAAGTAACAGTTTTTAGTTCAAAGTACATTTTAAAAAATAAATAACTATTAATTCAACAGGCCAAATAAAGGTTATACTCTGCTGTCAAAATATTCTTTACAATACAAAGCAGCTTCTTTTTTTTAAACTCCTCTTTTTAAACTCCAAACCTTTTTTAAAAGCATTTAATTGAAAACTCCTATTCTAATGAACTCTTCCTCAACATTTTCCATTAAGTCGAGATTTGAATCTTAATCACTGYAGAGAAGTACACTTCCAAGCAGCCATTATGTGGCAAAAAACACAGGCAGAATACACTAATTGATCCAAGGAAGAAAAAGTAATTTCTGTACACCTTCAAAAAGGSAAAAACTAGGCAGAGAGGACATAATACAGAAAGGACAGACGTCATCTGCTTTAGGAATTAATTCAAACTACAGTTTTTAAGTATTGCAAAATAATTTTTACTTCTTTTGTTAGAGCAAAAGTAAATCATGTCTTTGGACTTTACCTGCACAACTTCATAACCAAGTAACTGAAGATGTCTCTGTTTAATCACTTCTTCTCCCAACAGATTGTGGCTATTAGCACAAAATCTGTTCTGACCATCAACACACAGGGCAATTCTAAAATCAAGCATAAGTGTAGAATAAAAAAAAAAATTAAAAAAAAAACCAACAAAACCACAAAAATCAGTTATTTTATCACCACAACAACTGCAGTTCCTAAGAAGTATGAGACTGCACCTCCCTCTTACACCTCATAGAATGCGATACAGGATGGGAGTTACCAAGTTCAGGATAATTTAGATCACTCAATTTAAGGGTGGGAGGTGAAACCCTGAACCATAGTAAAACTGATCTGAAAAGCTTTTTTATTTGCTCTGAATAAAAATTACCATGCAAGTTAATGAGAATTTGATATTTCTAATGCTATGATTAGTAAACTGTTTTGAATTCTTTTAGAAGAAAAAATGTAAAAAAAAAGCCTTGCCTCAGCTAGAAAATATTTCAGCAGGTAAATTTATTTAACTTACTAATTTACCTGTTAAGAGCTCAAGTTAAGTTTAAGCTATGTCTGTTTAAGTTAAACCTGTACATATGATTGGCAGCATCATGGATTATAACTATTTTTTGTTTTTGGTGATGAAAATCCCATCAACKTAAACCAAGGTTTGTATATCTACCGTTAAAAAGCTGCTTAAATTTTCAGTATAAGTATATTGTGACTTTACTCACTTTATATTTATGAAAGCTATTACTTAAAAAAAAACTCATTAAAGCTCATTCTTAAGAATTTAAGCATGGGCTCTTGGAATGAACCTGTACTAGTCTCTGAGTCTTGTGAAGGTGTTCAACCTAAACCACAACAGAAGGTTAAGCTGGAGAAAGCCTAACCTCTTCAAAGACTTTTGCTTTATTCACAGAAGTGCAGCTGGAGATACCACACAGGCAGCTTGCTTAACTTTGTATCCAAGGCTTCTAAAGGTAACCCTTGTTTAACACACTTTTAAAAACCTACTCATGTCCCAAATGAAAAAAATAGCATCTGTAGCAAATATCCTTATTATGAAGGATTCCTTGCAGAAGTAATTTTGTGAACTCAAACTGGCTTAAACTCTGTTAAATCAGTACAAATRCATTCAGTTAGAATTTAGTTTTAATTTAAAAATGAATCACAGAGTATCAAAATACATCACTATACTCCAAATAAGGATCACTTGATTCTGACAGTCACAGTAAAGAGACAAATTGTCTGACACTGAATAGTCAGGTGGCAAAACAAAGAGCAAAAAGCAGATTGTTAATCTTTGCTAGTAGTTTCAGTGTAAGTGGTTTCAGAGACCTGAACTTTGTTGAAGTCAATGGCAAAACTGCAAAYAGCTTACATTTTGCCAGGTTTTCACCCTGGATGCTCTTTCTAGGTGTATATCAACATTTTACCAGTGATTTCTTGTATTCTCTTACCGTCTGTGTAYCTCTTCAAGTTGGTCTGCAGGCAATATAAAACCTTCTTCATCCAACTTAATCTCAATATCTYGTGTCGATGAAAAAAGAAGTGACAKTAAAAATCATTTCCTGTAAGAAACTTTCTCCTGTAATTCTTTTCCTCTCACAGTTCATTATTTTATTAAATAACTATAATATTGTCAGAATTTTTTTTTCTGGAATCACAGAAGCTGGCAAAAGTTGTATAGACTTAACACAAATGACTGACAATTAGTAACAGTTCATCCTTTCATAATGCTACAAGCAAAGCWGTATTCCCAGTCCACTAGAAACCGTAACGTACTTAAATGGCACTTTGCTGGGCTGGCTAGGGTCTGTGGAATTTTGAGGGCTTTGGGGAGAGACACACTCTCTCCCTCTTTGCTAACTTCAACATCCTCACGAAAGCTGACATGCAGGATAACTCTGGAATCATGCCTCTTTTTTATTTTTTTAAATGCCTCTGACATCCATGGCATCCAAGATGCCTTTCTCTCAACATCTTATTATCATCCACCCCTCCTGGCACACACCATTCCTCATTGCTGCCTTCTGTGTTTCCCTTCCTGCTGCACACAACACTGTTTTGCTCACTCCTGCCCTACACCCCACAAACCCCCATGRACTGTGTAGTCAGTAGCTCTCGCTGAGGGGACAGGAGCCCAGCCAAGCAGGGCACAGGGCTGACCACCTTCCAGTCCTCCCTTTCTCTACTCAGCACTAAAGCAGGGACATCAGGCAAGTGGCATTGCCTCATTTGGCTTTACATTATACAAATTGTTTAAAGGATAAGGAGCTGATATTACAAACACAGAATTCAAGTGTTAGGAGCTGTTTTCAGTGCAGACTGACTGTGTAAAGACCAAGTAATGCTGCAGTGCTTTTCTCTCCATATTCTCTGACTCCAAAAATTTTTACTTAAAGTTTCCATATTTCAGATCTTTTACAGAATTTTGTATCCCAGTTTACTTTTAATGTATTTGCAGAATTAAGAAARCCCACATAGGGAATGAAAGCTTTGGTACCATACAAACACATTCAATTACTGAAGAAATACTTACCAATTACATAGAAATATGGTGTTGATACTTCTGATGCAAAATATATTCTTTTTTTCAGTAAATAAAGCAGTCCTGTCTTCACCCTTTTAAAGAGGTAAACATCAGGAGAACTGTGAGGCGTGGGAAAGGCCTTTACTTGATACTTTGAAAGGAGTTTTGGACCCTACATAATGACAGAAAACCAAATCAAACAGAAGCAAAAGGGAGATAACATTTTTGTAAATACATTATATTAACACAGCAAAATATATTTGGGGATTTCAAAGCCAAATCTATTGAGAGGCCTAYAGTCTGAGGTATGATCTGCTGGAAACTTAAAATCACCCAAACAACCACCAGAACATCCTCAGGAAGCTTCCATGCTATCATGTTCATGAGAGATGCACAGCTGTTTCCATTCATACAAATATATCAAGTCAATCAATCAGGTAGAAATGCTCCATATATTTATCAAGGAAAGCTGTTTTGTTCGATTCCAATGTTTTTATGGGAAAGATGCTCCTCAACTAAGTATAAGCAGGGCCCCAATGACATTATCACATCTTGTTAGCATAATTTCTGGTTTCACATGTACTGTACCTCATAAAATGGGCACTCCAGGGTGACAGTCAGAAAAAGCTGGGTTAGCTGGGACATAACAACTCTGTTCAAACCAGGTGGCTGAGCTGAAACAACAACATTCAAGCTTTCAGGTGTACCTTCAATAAAGTATCTTTACACAAACCGTATGCAGAAGTTAGGAGAAGCTATTCAGTATAATGTGTAGAGAAGCTACTTCATCATTAAAATTCTCAGTAATTGTTTGAACGAACAGAAAGATTGGTGTAAAATGACACAGTTAGGAAAATGAGAACATTATTTACAGAAATATCAACATTAAAATATACAACTAGCAAGATCTTAGTTAAAACTGTCATATTCTTTCACTAAAAAAATGAGCCAAAAGATGCAGGACATTCTACAGAGAATAAATTTGAGTTGAGGTCTTAGATAAMTATGTCCTTCTTATAATCCCTTTTCCCCAAGTTCCCCAAGGATCTCATTGCTTCACTTTTTGATTTTTTTTTAATCTGCAAGTAGTGGATAATACCAAGTAATTTCCGGATATTTGTCAGCTTCATAAAAATCAACCCATTAAGGTATTTCATGTTGAAAAACTAAGTGACCAAAATTTCTGATCACTTTGAAAACTTTACCTTAGTTTTATTGGTAGAGCAATCTTAGCTGAGATTTTAAGAAGTCAGTCATCTTTCTGGCATAGCTTACAACTCTCCATAATAACCCTAAAAATGCTTACTATCTAAGAGAGAATTACTTTAAGCACTCATAATAGGTTTGTGTCCAAAAGCATTGGAATATGCAGTAATTAGAGCCAAGAACAGATATCACATGAGAGATGTTCTCTCATTCTGTATGAGATAAAGAATGAACAAGGGGAACATCAGGTCACTATTTCTTAGAAAACCAGCAGGATTAACTGAAAAAAAAAATTTAAAGGGAATTCAAGTCTGTTTTAAGATTTTACAGTGCAATTTTCAAACTTGTCTAAATGACATAACATGAAAGACAATGCAAACTGTGAAAAGGAAGCAACAGCCTTTGGCCTCTTGATCAATCTTCTCCAGTCACTTAGATCGGATCACCATTGATTTGACAGAGGAAAATGATAAAAAATTGGTGCTTGACAAGAGACAAACCACATAATAGAAAGAAATGTGGAACATCCCAGGAGAAACTCCGCTTCTTACCTTGAAGCTTTTGCAGAAAATATGGACTAAATATTTTTGGCAGAAAATTTATTGGGTAACGTTGAATAAGGACACAGGAGTGTAGCAGGTTCAGCAGGGTGTGAGGCTTAAAGTCCCTCAAGCGGGTATGCAGCACCRTTTCCAGCTTCCTAAACAAGGAGGAAGCACTTGGAGGCAGATAGTTAAGAGTCCCAAAGGGTATGATATATGCAGCAACCTGGTCAGTGCTAAGTCTGTCAGCATTGGAAATGAAACCTTCTGCCACTGCATCAAAGATGGGCTTTGAAAGGATCATCTTTTTGCAGCAATATTCCATGACCTTGCTGATTGTTTGAGGATGCATAGTGAGGATGGACTTGGGGACATGTGCTTCCAGTGCCTGGGTAAAAATTTGTACTTTTTGCCCAAAGTATAGGAAGGCTTCCAGTACATTTACCAGTTCATGATCTGTGAAATAGGGAACATGCTTCACTGAATGGTTACATAGTGCAGTGACTAAGGGAACTGCCCCAGTCTGACGAAGAACCACCAGTGAATTCAGTATTACACTTGTAAAGTTTGGGCTTAACTGGGAAACTGTGTGTAAAGTAACACTGTTCAGTCTGTTTAGCAACTTTTGGCACTTTTTCCCTTCCCTGACAGTCACCTGCAGTATCTTATAAACCATCACTATTTCCTGGGGACTCCACCTCTCAATGTCTTTTTCTTGCATGCGGTTCACAATTTGTTCCAGCGTCGCACAACTTGGGCCTTCCAACTCAAGTAAACTCTCTCCAAGAGCACACAGATTTCCAGCAGTCAGCTGTCCCTTTCCAAGCCGCTCCTCGCTCTCTGAAAGCAAGCTTGCCATCAGCGTGCTCTGAGGATCTATACGGAGCTTTATCAAAGCTTGCAATGCATTCAGCAGCCCAGTGTTTGACAGTTTTGAGGACTCAAATTCAAACTGGAAGCACAATGCCCTGAAAACTTCATTCTCTAACAGTCCAGGGTTTTTAAGACCATTGTCACCCACCTCAATTTCCGAAATCCTCTGCAGGGCGCCTGAGGCCATAGTATCAGACATGACCTCTAGAGAGCTAAGAAAGTAAAAAATCTCTTTTGATGTACAAAGGTCGTTCAACTTCTTGAAAAATAATTGTTCATCCATCCACACATTCTTTGATTTAGTACTGTTCTCAATATCTCCACAAAGATGCACAGTTTCATTGACTGAAAGTGGCTGCATCTGCAGCTGTGCATGTTTTTTCCTGCAAAACATATACTGAGGTTTATCTTTGACACACAGGATCCTCATGGCCACGGAGCTATAGTTTTGCGGTTTTTGCTGCCCCCTGGTGAAGTTCAATCTTTTGCTTAGGGTCAGCAAAGCAGACCTGCTTGCTGGCGTGGTGGATGAATAGATCTGGAAACTTTTTCGGCTAATCAAAGCCATATTAAATCAAGTGAGCTCTGAAATGATACCTGGGGAAAGAAAAATAGATATTAAAATACAGTCTGGAAAACAGCACTAGAGTCACGAAAATGCAGGAAAAAACCCCAACCGATCCCTCTCCCGAGCACCAGCACAAGGCGATGCAAAGAGCAGAAGCTGCCGGGAGCGGCGAGCCGTGTCTGACAGGCTGCCTGTGCCCCGTGTTCCCGCACAAGGACACTTAGGCAGATGAGCAGGGGACCTTTCCCCGGGCAGGAGCTGCGGTGCGGCGCTTTGCCCTCCACCCCGCTCCGCCCCACCTGCTGCTACCGCCGCTGCCGCGGGCCGTGGCCGCGCTGCTCCGCGCCGGGGGGCACCCGRAGGTGCCGGGGCGGCCGCCTCAGCCTGACGGCGGCAGCCACGACGGGCGGCGCGGCGCCTGCCGGGATCTTCCGGCGCTCTGCCGGCGCCTCCGCTCAGCCCGCCCGCCTCGCCTCTCCCGCTCCGCCCCGGACCGGCCCTGCCTCCTCCCCGCCGCTGCTGCTGCTGCTGCTGCTGCATCCGGCCCGGCCCATCCCGGGCAGCCGCGGAGTGGGGGCTGGCTCTGGCGCTTTGCTTCGGAAGTGGGGTTCGTACCTGTGTGCGTGTGCACCGCGTCCTCCAGCGCACCGGGGGACACCGCGGCCGGGCGGAGCAGGTGCACGGGGCGGAGGGTTTGTATTTTGCTTTTGTATTTCGCTTTTGTATTTGTCTTGGCCCTAGAGTGAAAGTGGTCTGAGCAAGGCTGTTGAGAAAGCGGCTTGGGAATGGCTTCATGGCTGTAGGCGCGGTCCCACAACTTGGTTTAAAGCCACAGAGGAGTGAGTGAAGCTCTTCTGGTTGGTGACAGAAAGAAGACGTTCCGCTGAGTTGYAGAAGGGTGAAACTCCTCCATGTGTGCACGTTGAATCAGGATCAAAGGAGTTTTTCCATCTACTGATGACACGATTTACTGTGTGCGCGCTGACATTTCTCGCTTTTTCAATCCGGTCCGTGGCCGCGCAGTTCATGTTTGACAGGGCAGGTCCGTGACGTGCGGTCCGGCCTTGCCGTGCAGCTGCGGCGCTCCGGGGACAGCACATGTGGCTCGGCGGCGTTCCTGGATGGCTTGTCTGCTCCTACCGTGGGTTGCCTAGGGAGCTAGTGGACTCCCTGCTAATCTYTGGACTGTTAGACTTTTCCAAGTATTGGATCAGATGAGCTATAATTTGGAATTTCATCTTTAGTTTCATTTTATGCCCTGGTTTGATCCAGCAAATCACAAATTGTTTTTTCCAGCTTAAACCTTGTTTTTTGATGTGCATCTACCAGTACAATATGTTAAAGGCTGCTGGTGTAGTAGTGCTATTAAAGTTTGAGGGATTCTCTAGAAAGCTTGATAGTTCAAGAATTACCTTTTCTCCCCCCTGTTTATTCCAGTTTTCACATAAGTGGAAGTGTCATATCCTGTTTGAAGAGCGTATCGTGCAGCAGAGCAGCRCTGTGTGCAGCATGATCATCTGAGAGCAAGTGTGTGCCTGGTTTATGGTTGCTCATCTGCAGGTAGGCATGGTTAATTTTTCTCTCTTTGAGCAGACATCACTTAGTAGTTTATGCACAATCATCTCATGGTTGATGATAGAAGATAAGTTTGCAGGATGAAATTCCTCAACTTGTGCAAAATAGTTCCAATCATGATCAAAGGATTTATGGTCTATTGATGACATAATTAACAGAGAACTAAATAATAAACTACTGTTTAATCAGTTAATTGAATTATGTATTTAAGATTAATTGCAACAAGGCAACAAATACAATACTAGGTACCAGGAAAATGTTAATAAATGCCTACAAATATTTAAACAGCTTTCTGTATCTAATTCCAAGGAATTGTCTAATTGTGTTCTCTCCCATTGCCACAAGGATGCATTCACACTGTTGCTTATGCATGCAGTGCCCTCTCTCAGGAGGTCTGCATGTGCATATCCAGCATTATCTGCTCTTCTGACTGTGGGCTCTGTTGTTTCCACATTCCATCTGTGGGAGGTGTGGTTGCTCCAAATTTTTGTGTCTCTCTGCAATTTACTGGTCCACTCAGCAGCAGAAGTGAAAAAACTCCCCAAGTTCACATATATGCACTGAAAATGKGTGTGGCTACTTTTTGCACTCTTTATTGTTGCTACACTAGCTGGAGTAGAAAGCTCACAATGTCTTACAGGAATCCTGGCTACTCTGCCTGACTTAGACAGGGTCCTGGCACTCTTGGGGTCAACATCTGACCACATCAGACCACGTCCTGACTGCTGTTCTTTCTGTTGTCCTCTTCATWCCCCCTACTATTGCAAATATTTGTGCTTCGCAAGCATTAACAGCTTCCTAAGCTGCCTCTTGTTCTAACAGATTCTTCTTGGTTACGTTGGCAGCTTACTCCTCAGCTTTTCTTTCACAGAAGGCTTTTGTGTTGTGGTGTGTTCTTAGTGGGAAACTGATTATCTTTCTCTATTTCTGAAGTGTGAGAAGGAATGTAGTAATGAAACACTGCTTTTGTCTTTATTGGTTTTATCCATTTGTAGTCGGGCAATGCCACCTGCTGTCAAGAGAGTTAGGTGAAAACACRGCCCATGACCAGGATGAATTTGTATTTCTACAGGGATCTGAGAGTATTTAAACTGAGAGTAATCGTTTATATGACTCATCATAAATAGCACATTTCTTTGTATTTACTTTGGAAAAGGAGGGTGAAAAATAATTTTGTGGATGGTTTGTTGTATGCACCTTCTGTGCACACATACACATGAAACTAATTATGTAAAGGTGACTGTTAGGGTAAATATTAGTAATTTTAGGTAATATAGGTAATTAATTTAAAATGAAAACGGGAATGTAAAATATAGTAGAAGAAAATACAATGAAAACCTCAAAATTTTCTAGGAATTACATATTACATTTTTCATGAAATTCACATGTGTGATACATGCACTTTTAGGAACCTATCACTTCTTTTTGCTACTTTTGAAGTATAATTATGCTAACTCAGTGTGTGGGGCTATGACACTGAATGCTTTCTGTTGTTGAAGCCTTGTGGAAGGAATAGGTGAAGTACAGCAAACTGGGCCCAGGCACATGAGAAGTACCTCAAGTTGGGACCTGGAAATTACTCAGTTGTTATTCAAAGTATTTAAGTTCTACTGCATCTTCTTAACAATGACAAAATATGGTCAGAAAATAAATTTGTAATGTTCACRCAAAAGACATTCTGCTTCTTTCTCTTATTCACTGCTGCCTGAAGTTACGTCTGCTGTGTTCTCTGTGTCAAAATAATGGAAGAAAACTTACAGTATTCAAATTTCCATGAGACAGATGAATGGATAAGGATATGCATCTCATTCATTCTGCTGCTCATGAGGAACTTYGTGACACCACAGCAGATTTCTCTAAGATTGATTCTTTCTTTTAGGAGAAAAAAAAAAGCCAAACAATTAATCTGTAATTCACAGAATCACAGAATAGTCTGAATTGGAAGGATCATYGAGTCTTACTCCTAAGGTGAATGGCCAATGTGGGGATCAAAACCAACACCTTGGTGTTWCTGTTACCATGTTCTGACCAACTGAGCTAACTCAGGGTCACRTTGCCCTTGTAAGAAGCTCCTTTTTGAAATGGGAAATTAAAATCAGCGTTTGTGCTCCAAAACATACTGGACAATAAMGTGTAAAGTCATTTAAAAAAATACTGATTGCAGGAAAGAAGAAACTGAAAATTTGATTTTTTTTTTCCTCAGGCTTTGTAGTTTGACTTCACCAGGTCTGTGTTTTGTYTTGTTTTCAGACAGCTCAGGAAAGTGAACAAAACAGCCACTAACTGAAAATGGAAAATATAAATGATGTAATAAAAATAGTATGTATTTTCATAAAAAGAAGTTTTATATTGAATTGTTTGCAAACTAGATCCTTGATTTTGGAGATACTGTAACATTACTGCAACATCAAGGCAGTAACAGCACATGGGACCAATACCATGTGTCCTTCGCAACCTGATCTACAAACCTTGGTTGTGAGAAATGGCTTCACTTCAGAGCAGATGTCTCATTTCCAAGTTAGACACAAATGCTGCTATCTTTAACTATCTCTTTTTAATGTCAAAGTAAAATCTTGCTGTTCTGCTTACCAGAAATTCACTTTTTAAATTCTTTTTTCCCCTGCAGTGTCTGTAAAAAAGGCAAAAGCAAAAAACATCTGTTTTGGAAAATGTGCTGTGATTCAAAAAAGAGGTTTTTGCTCCTCTATGCAACACAAAAGGGGCAGGCAAAAGCCATAGCTGAGGAAATATGGCAGCAAGCAGGTGTCCATGGACTTGAAGCTGATATGCACTGTATAAGTGAAATGGATAAGGTGAGATACTCCGTACTGTTTGAAAAATATGTTTTGAAGATCTGCATTCTTCTTCACATGCTTGACTGGTGCCTCTTGRTCATCATAAAGGCTAGCAGATGCACCCACCTAAAATACATCATCTACTGTCAAATTTTTGTTCCTTGTGAATTAGGTATTCCTACCAGTATCCACTCAAGTGACTTCTTAAAAACTTTTTATGTATGCAGTAGTAAATGATTTCTGTATTTCTAGGTCAGGTCTGCTGGTATGAGAAATGATGCGCATTTTCCTATTTGATTTGTTTTGGGTTGGGTTTAGGTTTTTTGTTCTGTTTTTTTTTGTTGCATTGATGTCCTGTGTTCTGTTAATTCTGGGCTCCAGCATGGCCCAGAGCTTTTGTGGGTCTGCTTGCGTTGCTTAGCGTATGCACTCATTTCAATTCCCACAGGACTCACTCAAGTTATATTCTAGAACAAAATAAAAAGCTGGAACAAGGAAGAGGCTCWTTATTACTTGCTCTTATCCAAGAGTAAGAATGTGAAAACTAAGTTCTGTACCTAAAAGCAATATAGACTGTAATTTCCTTCACAAAGTACTCCTGRCTGTATGCCCTCAAACAAAAACATATAAAAACTGATCAAAACTTGATAGCCTGGTAATGTCATATGAGATGAGGAGCAAATAGCATTTAAAAGAGTTTTCTTCATGCACTTGAAAATGTGAGACATTTTGAATGAATGTTCAATGAATATATAGTTGAGTGTTACAAAGAGATTTTTATGCAGCCAGCAGGGAATGTGAAGATTTTTCTTATATCCTTCCGTTTAATTTCTTAGCTTTTGACAGGTTTGGGGATTAGTTTCAGGAAGGTGGTAGTCAGAACATTTCTAGCCCTGTTATTGGCCTGCCACTTAAATAAAGGTACTTTGCCAAATTTGGCAAGTCATTTCAGAGCTGTGAATTAATGATAAATTCAGAATCTGAAAATTGTGCACTGAAGAAAAAGGTAATTTCTGTAGCTTTGTAAGTTTTATAACGTAAGTTGTTTTTTCCCTACTTGTTAGTTAGAAAGTCAGTCTTTATGTAGCTGTTGGGTATTGTCAGATCTTGTCGTCACTTAAAGGGGTTGCTGTGAAGGTCTGTGGATGGAATAGGTGGGTACAGASTGAATAGTAGTAATGTGATTCTCTTGCCATTCAAAAGTGAATGGTCARATATTGCTCATGTCTCAGAAACACTGGCTCTTTCCAAGCAGTGTCTCTCACCTGCAGTCTCAGGGTTGAGATAAGATCATAAATCATTGGTTGGTTACAGTGATTACGTTTCATGAAGACTGAAATGAAGTGGAAGTGAGGTAGGAGCAGTGAAAAATGGGAGGCTAAATGGAGATCATCTTGGGTCACAGTGTGTGTAGTCAGCCTTGGATGAGTTATCTGAATAAGCACATTTGTCTTGATAGGTATTATTCTGGATAAGACAAACCTGGCTGTCTGATCCCATCCTCTTCTTTCAGCAACCATGCRCAGCTTGAGCAGGCTGCTCGCTGCTCTTGTGTGACATTATTGTCCTCAGCTCAGGAGAACTTTTAAAGGAAAGAGAAAAAATGAGGCAAACCTGCAACACAAAGGATATAGGAGAAGTGGAAGGTAGAGCGAAAAGTTACATGGTTTTGTTGGGTTCTTCGGGTGTAGTGATGTAGTAGACCTCCCAGTAATTGACACAAATTGTTACAAAACCTGTGTTTCGTTTGGTTTCCAAAAGGTGTCTGTGTTTGTAGATGAGAATCTGCAGTGGAGTAASCAAGAATTTAGTGAGCTAATCATGCCTCTGCTCTTAAATACTGCTTCGTGCTGTCTGAGCTTGTATCTTTTTTTGTTTTTCAGTGGAGCTCCTTTTAGTGTATACCAATATCATGTGATACCAGTAGACCCTTACTCCTTTACTTCAAGAATTTGCTTTTGTTTGTAAATGCAGTAGTCACCTGTGGCAATGCATTGCAGAAGCTGTTGGGTCTGTACTTAYCAAATCAGCTATGGAAGTTTTGAAAATCTGAGTCCTTATTGCAACAGGACCCTGAAGGACTTTTTTTGTACAACTTAGAGTTCAGATTTGAAAGTSTCAGGGTTTTTTGAATACTTGGAGTTTGCCTGAACTTATAAAAGCCAAAACCTCTGGAACATTCCTGAACTGCAATTCATTGAGGTCTGGCAATGTACCTGGGGAATATCCTTGCATGTTTACTCTGTTCACTTCTGCTTCTCTAGGCATCTGCTCTAGGCTGCTGTTACTACTCTGTTCCAGGTAGTAACTTAAGTTTACCATGCAACTGCTTTTAGGTTCTTCAGGAAAGATTTGGAAACAATGCCAACGGGAAAACCTCTTTATATGTTTCTGTGTGTTCCTAGCCTTTTTGGGTTGTAGGGGTCAGGCAATTTTTTACACTGCTTGACAAGGGGATAAAGTTTGAGTGATTTATTGAGGGGGGTGTTTAGAGCATAATTCCTTCAAATTTGAATTGCTCTCTCGAAACTTCCCTAAGTGAAACACAGCACCTCTTGCAATTTTTATTTTYTCATAACTGTATTATTTTTATTAAAATTGGAATAGTGGGAGATAATTTAAACTGCAGCCTACAGGGAGCAATAGAAGGAGTTTAGGTTGCTTACTACAGCAAAAAGAAGGCTAAGGAGTGATCTAGTAGGAGCCTACATGAGCCAGACTGGACATCAGGAGGCCAGATCCATTGGGTRCTGCCTGATAAACTCAGATTTGACACTAGTGAAATGTCAATTCACTGGAACTGAAGCATGRAAGAAGCTGCCCAGAACAAGGGAATCTCTGCCCTTAGAAATTTTCAAAATTCAGCCAGTTATAGCTGACTGAATACAGTGCTGACAGTTAGTCCCACTTGGGGCATGCTGTGGGACTAGRTGGCCTCCAGAGATCACTCCCAAACGAGGGAGAGGAGCTGTGTTTCACATGGGTCACTACCCATAGGCCATAGGGATGCTGTGAGAGCAGTTTGTGCAGATGACCCCAGTGGCAGCACACTGGGACAGTGCTGCAGCCTGCTAAAGACAGGATAGTTAAAGATTCTGAGTGCTTTTTGCTTGGGCAGTAATAAATGGTTGCATGAGATCCAAATTTATGGTACTGACACACAGTCCCTGCTACAGGCAGTTCTTGTCAACCTGATATAATGGGGATCACTTGGAAATGTGGGAGACTGGCGTTAGGACAGGAGAGAGAAGTGAATGGACCAAAATCCGACTGAAGAGCACGGTGACTGATTCTCAGTCTTCAGACCCACCTTAGTTGCCCCAAAAGCACTGGGTTTTTTTAGGGTATGGTATTCTCTAAGGTCTTTTCCAACCTAGTTAATTCTCTGATACTGTGATTCTGTATTGTGGAGGTTATTAGACAGGACCAAGTGATTCTTAATGGAATTTAGAAATGATCCCTACGGTTTGTAGGGCTACACCCCACTTATCTGACTGAAATCATAAGCATTATGGCTGTGTGATTGTGATCATGTAAATAAAATATAAAAACATACAAAAATACATTTTCCGCTTGACAAATCAAAATACTGTAGGAGCTGTGTATTTAAGCTGAGTGCAGTTGTRAAGTATTCTTCATGTATGTACCAGCCTGCTCAAAATGCTTCCCTTGGGCATTTGTATATGGGATCATAGAACATTTCAGGTTGGAAGGGGTTTCATGAGGTCATCTTGCAACCAGGTCAGTTGAGGTCAGAGYAGGTTCCTCAGGGCTTTATCTAACCTGGTCTTGAGAACTCCAAAAAAGAGCATAAGTTGCATCTCCAAAATGACTTGTAATTACTTGAAAGACCTTTTGTGGCTTAATATAGGTGAGATTGAATGTTTTTCTGTGTACCCTTGGGAAGAGGAAAGGTGGGAGATAGAGTACCTATGGCCACAAATGTATATGAAATGGCACCTTGTAATTGAATTTGTTCCGTTGCTCCTAGTATAACCTGGAAACAGAAAAGGATCCTGTAGTTATTGTTATTTCCACTACTGGGACGGGAGAGCCACCAGACACTGCCCGCAAGTTTGTAAAGAAAATTCAAGACAAGACCTTGCCTCCTGACCATTTCGCACATCTCCAGTATGGATTGCTAGGTGACTTAGTGTTTTCTATATTATTGTAGAACTTGTCTGTCAGGCAATAATTTTTATATTTTTTTTTTACTTCTGAATAGGTGGTTTGGGCTTTTTAAGTGGTTATAAAACATTTGTTTTTATAAACAGCATTTTTATGTAATGTCCTCTATGAGCAATAAAGGAAAAATATCACAGAAATTATCTGAATGTAAGCTACCAATGTAATTTTTATAGTTTCATTTTCTTTGCATAAAAACCATATGATATAAGCTATCTATAAATGTTTGAAGTTTAAATTTCATGTCAAATCTCTACAGAGATTAGTAAACTAGATTAGTTTGCTTGACTGTGTGAGTCATTGGGCATTTTTCTCTTCAAAGGAAAAGGCAGTGTAAAATGTTCTTGAGAGTAAAAACCTTAAATCATCCCATCCCTTTAAATTTGCAATAATATTTTAGTTTTGAATGTTGTATTTATCAAGAGAAGGAATGTACTTTCAGCTTAAAGGTGGATAAGCAAAGTACATATTTGGCAAAATGCACGATGTATCTTGAACTGGTGGTAAGGTTAGTTTGTTGAGTTTTTTAGTTGYATTTATAAACTCCAGAAATGTCTGTTTAAGCCTAAGTTATTTTTACCTGCCAGGTTTAAATTGATAGATGGGAGTGAGGAAACTTCTCAAGATTTTAATGAGGAAGGGGACCATTAGAAGGAAATTTCTACTTGATATATGATGTGGGAGTCTGCATTATATGCATCCTGATTGTGTAGCATTTTGAGAAGCTGTTATGCTATTTYCTAGTTACACATTATAGTTTGTGAAATGGTCAAGTTTTTCAGAGCTGACTGCATGCATACGTG
The DNA here is from genome assembly GCF_030028575.1 of Malurus melanocephalus. Lineage (NCBI taxonomy): Eukaryota > Metazoa > Chordata > Aves > Passeriformes > Maluridae > Malurus > Malurus melanocephalus. Next base: position 502,086 of record NW_026623365.1, on the reverse strand, counting down.
TATGTGTAAAGATGAGTATTGCATTAACACTGAATTTTATCGTAGCAGAAATTGTGTCTAAATTACAACGTGATTCAAGTTTAACAAGTTATCAGTTCTAAAATRCATTCATGGTCTCCATCTCAACTGGACCAATGAAATGTTTGCTCCAGGTACTGCATTTGAGGGAAAGCAGAAGTCCCGTTAAAAGGTAAAATAAAAGGCTGTTAYAAGGAGAGAGGAATGGTCCACCATTAGGTGGTATTATGGTTTAATCCCAGCCACACATAGCTGCTCTCTCACTCCCCCAACCCCTCCTCAGGGGGATGGAGGAGGGGATCAGAAGAGTAAAAGTGTTAAATCTCATGGGTAGAATTCCAACAGCAATAGTGAACCAGTGGTGTGGATTGATTGGAGAATTTGTGACCATGACCTGAAAYCAGTGGATCTTTGATTCCTGAGGAGGGAGTGTTTGGACCAGATTCCCTCATGCAGATTTTCCTGCTTTTTTCTTGGTGTCCTCCTTTGGACTTATTCCAACATGTCRGATTCTTCTGTTTGCCTGCAAGAAAAGTGTGTACTGTCTTTGTGTAGCCTGGGAGGTGGCTGCCTGATTGACACAGTTCCTCTTTCCTTGAATTTSCTAGGTCTGGGAGATTCAGAGTACATGTTTTTTTGTAATGGTGGAAGGACAGTAGACCGACGACTTCAAGAACTTGGTGCCCAGCACTTCTATGACACAGGTTTAGCAGATGATTGTGTAGGGTAAGACCTGCATGGGTTTGGGTTCTATTTCTTTAAGCTGAAATATTTGCATAGGCMTTTGTCTGAATGTACTGAACCATTTTAAGTCTGTTGAACCTGGATACTTAGGACTTCATAGGAAAGAGTTCTGCACAGTATACCTATTCAATGTCAATTGCCCTTAAATAAAACTCCATTTTTAAAGTGTGAGGAAACATCTGTAATGCCTGGAAAAATAGTATTTAACTGTTTTAGAAATTAAATAAGTCAGAGTAAGTGAAGGGGTTTGAAAATGTAGTCTGTTTTTTCTTTTATTTCTGTTTTATTCTTTTATGGAGGTGGGGASAAGGATCACTTTTTAGGAATATGTAAAAAGTAAGAAGTAAGAAGATTTTTCTGTTTGCTGTAGAGGAATTATGTAAGAAAACAACTCCCTGTTCTGCTGCTCTTTCTGGCCGGTAGGCTGCAGTCTTTGCTTAGTTATTTTGAACTGCAGCTTGTATTGATTCCACGCATAATGATGCAAGGCAGTTGAACACAAACATTGTCATAACCATAAAACTTATCTCTTGTGTTCTAAAATAATAAAAATGGGCYGTTAGTGTAAGCTATTGATGTTGCTGTTGCACAATCAAAAGTTGCATATTCTGTTGCCATTTCTTCAACTGTCTGTCATAAAGTTCAGCATATGAAAATAAAAATGAGAAACTGGAAGAAGTGCAAGGCTGTTACACATTTTAGACGTGGTAAATTTACATAGTCAAAACACCTAAATAWTTTTTTTTGACAAAGTAATTTTGGTAACAGCTGCAGATATATATTAAAAAAGGAAAGTGAATAGTGTTTTTAGYTTTTGTGGTCTTTCATTATTTGTAAATTAACAGTCCAGGAAATCACAATAATTCATCCATGCCTCTCTTCTTTTTTTTCCACTCCATTCCCAGTTTGGAATTAGTGGTTGATCCTTGGATTGATGGACTTTGGCTTGCCCTCAAGGAAGCATTGCGATTGCAGGAAGAGAAAGAAGGCATGAACAACGCTGTCARTGCTGTTTCCAGCTCGCTCTCTCCAGCTCCACATGCTGTACATGAACTAAGCTTAAGCKCCAAAGTACAGAACTTGAAGCTAGAAGATGAGGGAGCAAGGGGTTCTGATGTTCTGTCACAGAAACTGGATGACATCAATCTTGTGGCTCCAGCTAGTGACACTGAACCTTCACTTGTTCATTCTGTCCCTCCYCTCTCTCAGACTGCTCTTAATATTCCTGCCCTGCCACCAGAATATATAGAGGTACAGCATCAGGACACCCAGGGTGAGGTAAGGACTTCACTCTGAGTGATGGAAGCCTCTTGGTCTCATAGAAGTGTGAGTGTATACTCCTACATATGGCTCAAAAGAGCAAGTGGATACTTACATAAAGGAGATACATCCCCAAAAGCAGGAGGTTTTTGAATTTTAAGTAAAAGGTTCATTTATATTGTGAAAATGTAGCTGCCACCGTATGGGTTATGGACACTTATGTTAAGATACAATTCAGCTGAACAGTAATTTGGTATTGCACTGTCAGGAAGGCAAGAACTCAAATCCTCTGTRGCTTGTGTTACAACAGTGAAAGCATCTTGTCGTAGTGAGGAGCATTGTACAGATTCTGTTCAAATTTTTAATACTTTCAGAATGCACTAAGAGGCTGCAAAATTGCTCAAAATCTTGCTTCATACTTAATAACAGCCAAACTTGTCACTGTGAAAGCGCGATCATTATTTTACTATGGGAAATGGAAAATTAACTGCAGATCAAAAGCCAGTATGCTTTTCATGTGGAGCCATGCTGAACAAAGACCTGCTGTACTAAGAGAGGAATTAGCATGAGCTGGGAATCATCTCCAGTTGGCARGAGTGACTCAAACTTTTTTGGTTGCCCACAAAGGACAGATGTTTCAGTTATCCATGCAAGGAAGCAGTGAAGTCTGGCTGCTCTTTTAAATGACAGGGAGCCAGGAGCTGAGTGTGGTAACACAGCCAGCATTGTTCTCCACTACCCAAGGAATGCAAATCAGGAGATGCARCCAGCATCAGCCAAGAGTACAGATCATCAGGCAAGTTTGAGRGAATCAGGCAGCTCTGGGCCCAAGGCAAGAAATTGGTCTCCAGCTCCAGGCCTGGATTAGTAGGATGTGTGTCCAGTCATGGGCATGGTTGTGGTTGAGCTGCCAACAAGTACTGTTGTAATGTAGCTCAGACATGGACTGAAGAACCAGTACTGAGCTGAGATCGGCTTTCTGGGCCCAGTCCTCTGGTGTGGCTGCTCATAATCACAAAAGCCCTTTAGTATCCTCTGGACTCTGACACTCTTTTTGTTGAGACTGTTAATAGAAATGATGAGAGAATCCCTTAGTCTTGCTAATGTAATTATGTAAGAGTGTGTGGATTTAAACCCTGGATAATTTTGCTTTTCCTTAAACCTCATATTGTGGTTGGTTTTGCTCAGGCTGTTGAATTTAATAATCCAAATTAAATTCTTGGAAATTTATGATTTAKATGTACTCTTCTATTAACAGTTGGCTTGAATGTGCTGCTACAGTCCTTAAAACAGCCCATTTTCCTGAAGTCAGTATATATTCAGACTGTTCTCTGAAATAATTCATCTGGTTCTGATACTGATCCCTTAACTTTTCTGGATGTACTAAGAAAAAATAATTTTGCTTTTGAACAGTAAATGGATAAAACTGTATCTGCTAATCTAGAACCCAGTGACAGATTAAAGAGTATAATCCAGATTTCAGGCATAAAACAGGTTGTTTGTCTTGAGCCCTGAAAAGAATCAAATGCACGTTTGCGATTTTTTCCTTTGGCACTATTTCTGACATAGTTGGGTAGACCTTGTCAACAAGGGGTTGACCCCTATGCAGGGTCATGTTTGGTTTTGCAGGTATCAATAATAAACAATTCATATCCTTGTTCTGGTATCTCACATTGCAGCAGCAGCTGTGGTTATTTTTTGCCAAGCACAGACAAAGTTGGTGTGTTTTGAAATTCATCAAATTTATGTTCGGATGTCTCCAAACAGAGACTCCCTGCCATTTAAAGAAGGCCTGGTRCAGGATCTCTGCAGTCACTTAAATGGTCTTGTGTTGGGCTGTTGAGTCTCAGGGTTGCATTAACAAACTGCTGCATACTAATAGCAGAGCAGCAATGGTCTTAAGCATTTGTGGGAAGTGTAAGATAGTACAATTTGCTTTAAGTCTTGATTTCATGATGCCTTGAATTTGACTTGGAGGGAATACAAATGTAGACAGTTACCACAGTCCAACTGATGAACAGTGGCTTGATATAGCCCAAGCCATTAATCATTATGTCAAAATTTTAAGAGAGCAAAGAAACTTCCAGCTGTTGGTCTCAAGTGATTCTTTTGTCTCCTTAATTAAATAAGAAATCTTCAGATTAAGGAATATTCACTTATTGGTAGGAAAATTCTTTTAYATTTGACAGCTGTTACAGACATTTGGTATCRTTCCTGCCTCTTTTATTTTTGTTTGCATTGCTCTGCAATGAAACTTGCTGACTTCAGTGATGGAATGATCTTCAAGTATGATCTTCAAGTAACAACCTTTGACATATGTGATTTGGAATTATTCTTGGTGCCCATTTGTCATATTGGGGGCACATTTTTATGCGTGTAGGAATGTTGTTATGATGTTGTTTTGTAGTGTGGGGTTTGCTGATTAGCTCTAATTTCAAACTCCTCTTACAAGTTACCTGTGATAGTACCCATATATTGACCCCAAAGTCTTAAACTGTAAATCTGCAATGATGTAACTTCTATTCTTACGTCCATTCTATACACCTAGTAAACCTTTAATTAGGCAGGAGTTTTCTGGGGTTTAACATAAATGCCATTCTCTAATTGGCTATTTGCAAGGCAGTTCTTGAAAAATGAAACAGCTCGCTGCATTTGATAATAATGTAGGCCCATTAGACTGTTCAAGCCTACTGACTTTTTATAATTGAATATATGCCTGTTAGTGCTTAGATGGGATTTTTTAGAAAGAAGAGCAAAACATTCTGTGTATATAGAAGATTCATGTTTTTCCTTATTGTTTTGCATTGTTTTCCAAGATTRTTTTGTAAAAAAACTGCACCAACACCTGTATGTCACAGTAAGATGTCATAAAGCTGATTTGCATTTTTAGTGTACTTTTTTGTCATCTTTTTCAGAATCCACATCTGTCTTCACTGATCTCAGAGGGAAYGACCTTTGAAGTGCCAGTTACAAAAGCAGTTCAGCTCACTAGAGGAGATGCGATAAAAACTGCATTGCTCTTGGAGCTTGATATTGCAGTGAGTTGGTGATGGCTTTTTCTTTAGTGGGCTAAAATAAAGGGTGAAAAGCATGTGTGTTATGTATAATAACTGAGGGGAAAAATTACTTATTTGACTGTTTAAAAAGAAAAAATAGTTCTATACAATAGGATGTCAGCTTATGCTGATCCGTTTTGTAAATGTGAAGTTTGGTTTATTCACTGAAAAATAGGACTCCAGAAGTCAAAACAGGAACAAAATGTTAAGTTAATTTCTTTGTTTTTCCTTGGATATCATATTGACTGAAAAACCTTTATGAAGGGAATTTGCAGTGGAGAAAGACAGGAAATAATGAAAGTGAATAATCTTTCAGTTTATAAGTATACAACATGAAGAGTATTCAGAAACTGTATAGTAAATTGTGACTGTTCCTTATGGTGGGTAATCTACACAAGTAGTAATTTCACTGATATTACCAAGTTATAGGAATTGGTAGCTCTTGAGCACTGTTTCTGCCTCTGACATTCATTTGCTCTGCTTTGTTAACATRCTACTCAAACTGTCAACCTCAGTTAACTAGTCTCAGTTAAAAAAAACTGGTTTAGTTTCTTCAGTGAAGATCATATTTAGTATACTGGTTGGAAGATGAAAGGCAGGCAAAGTGTGCTCAATACTACTTTATAAGAAATCTTTAAAAGGAAAGTATGTTGCTTTTGAGTGGTTTCCCGGATTTATAGAATATTGCTTTGGGAATATTGTGATTTTTGGCAGTAGCTTCTATTGGACTCTCTTAGCCTAATCTGTCTCAATATGCATGGCACATCTTTAATCTGTTATAAATAGATTCTATTAAGTTTTGATCAACTGATTCTCTGAGCAACATGGTTTTCTGCATGTGTTTGTATGAATAAATGCATTCTGTCATCAGCACCCACTGAAAATGTAAGCGTTTTCTTGCCTGTTTCACGCTAACATTCTATCAGTCTGTGTATGCARGTCACTCACCTGATGCATAAGGGAAACATAATGATGCAAGTATCATTCTGCATGTTACTTTTAACAGGCAGAAGCTTGAGTAGCATTTCAGCAGGTGCACACAAGAATCTCAGGCAGCTAAGTAGAATTAGGTCTTAAGATTTGAATTTTCACTGTGGTCTTGTCTGGCTATATTTAGTTTTTCCTTCCAGAAAATAAAAACAATAGTAGTAATTTCTGTTAGAGTTCATCAAATAGTTTGACCGGCAAATTTTCTTTTAGTGATGTTGTATCTCTAAAAAATTGCATTGATTATGAGGACTTAATTTCTCTGCTCTTTTCAAACCAGAAAATGTAGTACATCAGTAATTAATGATCTAGGCTGATTATATAACACAACCTCTTAATACATGTTTATTTTCCTTCTGTTTGGGCTGCTCAGCAGTTCTCATTAAAGAGTGTCCAAATATTTAAACCAGATAAGGAAAGATTTTTTCTAATTAGTAAGGTTAAGCCTGGAAGGAAAACATGACTATTTCGCTTCTGATGTGCTCCAAACAGCAAAGTAGTAGTACAGAATAAAAGAAAATATGACTTAATRTAAGCACAGTAGTAGGAAGACAGTTAGCAGGAATGGAAATGCTGTTAACTGTATTTTGTGATGTGAATTAATAGAAATGCCTCATGTTTTGAAACAGGACACAGTCTTTGASTACCAACCTGGAGATGCCTTCTGTGTAATATGTCCCAACAATGCCARTGAGGTGGAAGAGCTGCTGCACATCTTGGGACTTTCTGAAAAAGGAGATGACTTTGTTTGTGTAAAGGTTAAGCAGGGCACTAAAAAGAAAGGTATGGAATGATGCACTGGTCATGGACCAGCACTCCTTTCTGTGTTGGTAGTAGTTGGTGTGCATACTTTTGAACATTTTTACCTTTAGTATGGGAACAGAGCTGTCTTTTCGTGGAGGCATGTTGGAAGTCACAGCAATGTGTTAAAAAAGAGAATGCATAAGAATATTGCTTCTGGTTTTAGTGTAGATGAGCTCTTGACTGGGAACTGCAGCCTGGCATTGGCGTTCATCCATCTCATCTTACTCTGTGCTCCTTCATGTTTATGGAGATAAGGCTTTAATCACATAACCTTACAATCCCCACTTGAAAGTAAAATCTCCTTGCACAACAYTGCCTGTCAATCTGTTTTACATCCTAAGAGGGCTGCACTCCTCAAGGACAAGCCTTAGAGCTGTTGCAAGGTGCCTTTTAAGGAGCTTGGGATCTGTTCTGTTGAGCCTTACCATGTCATGCTTCAGAAGGAGCTGCAGGTTCAGGTTATGCCTTGGACCTATGTGCATTACTCCATTCTTGCAGCCAGTGTCTTAATGGTGCTGCTGAATTGTGCCTTTATTTCTTCAGGATGGTGTGGGGCTCTTTGTTGTTCTGGTTGATAGGTAAATCAGTTCTCATGGTGAGATTCCCTGCGTCTTTGAGGGCTAGACAAGGTTTCTATTAAGTATGAGATATATGGTGCTACTTTTCTATATTAATAGATTCACATTTTATCTTTTTTGTTGGGTTTTTTTTTTTTTTTTTTCTCCCGCTGAACTAGGAGCATCTCGTCCACAACACATCCCTGAAAGAAGCACTCTCAAATTCCTTCTAACCTGGTGTCTGGAAATAAGAGCAGTTCCAAAAAAGGTGTTTATGTGTTTTTTCTTTTTAAAAGAAATTAGTAACTCTATGCTATATGGGCTTTTACAGGTCGGTCCTTGCTTTGTGTGTAGTTAAGATATTTCTTGGTGAATAAGGATTGTTAGTTTGTATGCTCCTGTTTGTACTTTACTCTGAGAAATGTCACTTCTCGTACTTTATCTGGCAGACGCTGCTGTCCTGAAGTATCTTGATKCATGACTATTCTGGAAGTAAATAGAAAAGTGTTAGATAACTTGCTGCCAGATAACTGGGTAGGCTGACTGAACGTGTGCCTATAGTCATTTTAAAGAAAGCATTCTTTCTAATCAGAGTAAGCCACATCTGTCAAGGTCTGTTGCTAAAAAGGCACACATTGCTGTATGCAAATATACCACAGWGTCCTTTACATTGGCTCCGTTCACCAGAGCATGGTGCTATAACCCTGTGTGGGCCGTTCACTTAAGAGTTGGAGTCAATGATCCTTGTGGGCCCCTTCCAACTCAGAATATTCTGTGATTCTGAKAAATTTTAAAGCTTTTCTTTTGCATTTCAGTAACCTAGCAGAATTCAAAGAAAGATTTCTCCTTGTATAATATTTGTTCTCGCAGCCTGTAAATATGATTTTCCTTTCATTCTGGGCATATAAAAAACTCAAAGCTTGCAACTGAAAATGCATCTATAGTTCTGTATTGTCAAAACACATTTTAAAAATAACTTTGTGTGAAGGATGAAGATAAACGATTGCTTGATTGAGTCTCTAAGGGAAATCAGTTTTTGGAAGGACCTTTTTACTCGATTTAGTGGATTTTGCAGCAGAAGAGAATCTTCCTGTTGTTTCAGCCTTTTCAAAACTGTATTTAATGGTTTTGAAAATTTGTCTCAAAAATAAGAGTAGGCAGAGAGTACTGACTGGGGAATATCACTGAAGCCAGTTTTTATAACCTGTCTGCTGTATTAACTGTTCAGCCTAAAATGTGCTTTATGTAGCTTCATACTCAAAACTATTGTCTGGAAGCTCAGTGGCTGAGTACACTCACATTACTTTCCAAGTATTCCTTTGTGAAGAATGTGTCATCTAATTTCACTTGGTGTTTTCTATCACTTTTCATTTATGTACTCTGTTTATTGTCACCTTTCTTTCTGGAAAAAAACTTGTAGCTATTTACATGTGGTTTTTACTTTATCCTACAATGATCAATTTAATTTTCCTTTTGGAAAAGTTTACACTACCATTATGTAGGCGTAAAGAATAGCAAAAAACTCCATAGCAACATTTACATGACTTATTAAATACCATACTTTATTTATAGCAATACCTCTTCTAAGATTTTTATTACCCSTTTCCTGGCTTCTGTAACTAAACAAATGGTGTTTTGTCTTGAATTAAGTTGTGTTGTGGAGCTGCTTAACTAAAGTGTAAAGAGCAATAAAAACACCTCAAAAATCTGAAATTTTGAGGGAATGGCTTGTGCCTGKTTTTTTGTCTCTTTCCCCACTCAGGCTAAGTAGGATTTCCTGACCTGCTAGCTTGTTCCAGACATAAGAAGATAAATAAAAAAAAAWAAAATTGGAAAATAAAGTGTATGATCAATCAACCTAATTCCTGTCCCCAAGGCAACTCAAGTTTTTCCCAGTTTTGTGACAATTTTCTGAAATGAACAAGTCTTTTTACCCTTCACTCCTTCYTTTCTTCCCTACAGGCATTTTTGCGAGCTCTTGTAGAATGTACGGGTGATGTGGCAGAAAAACGGAGGCTTCAAGAGCTTTGCAGCAGACAAGGAGCCTCTGATTACACACGCTTTATTAGAGATTCTAATGTTTGCCTCCTGGATTTACTTCATGCTTTTCCAAGCTGCAAGCCTTCACTTAGCCTGTTAATTGGTAAAAGACTGATTTAGATTTAATTAAATTTGGTCAATTTGGTTTTGAAAATGCATCAGACTAAATGTTCAATTTCCCAAGAAAGGGGAATAACTGTTCAGGTAACTGCTTTAGGAATATTATAGTTTCTATAGTGATCAAGCTGAAATTGTTGTTGGGCATCAAAGCTCTGTTCTACACTTTGTAGTCTTTGGCCTTCATTCTGAAAACCCTTAAGTTCATACCAATGCTTTAATTAACTCTGGATTACTCTTGTGCATAAAAAGTAMACATAAGGTGCTTGCAGGACTGGGGTCTTTATGAATCAGTTCATCAATTGCTTACAATTAAAAAAGCCATATTWTTGCAACTCCTAATTTCTCTGCCTACATGTTTTTTTCTTGCACTTTTACCCTTTAAAACACAATRGTTTTCCCAATATATTTGTATTTATGTAATGTCTAACACACTCACTGGGTTCCTGATGTAAAATACTGAAGGGATGAGACTACAACTGTAACCGTGTGGAATACATCTGAAATTACTATAGCTATTATTTTTCAAATCCAGAGTTTCTCAAWATGTTTCGTAATATGAGTCAAAGAAATTGCTTTCTGTGTTCTTGCAGTCATCTTGTCCACATTTACCAAAATTGCTGAATGGTCTTAGTGTCTTCTTTAAGCGATTGCACTGTGCTAGCTTTTCTTAACTCTGCCAAGCAACTATCTTATGTAGCAGAGCACCTTTAAAATATGTTAGGGTGTCCATGTACTGGTAAAAAGGGTAGTTCTGTTTATGTACTTATATATGTAGGTATAAATGTGTGTGCAATATATATATAAAAATATAGTGGGTGTCTTGTTGAAAAAATGCCCAGTAAACTCCTGTGTCTGTTGTTCTTTAGCTGAGATTTCAAAATTTCACATAGGTAATCATAGTGGTTTGAAACTGAACTGGCACATCTGCTTTTAGGACATATATAGGAAACTTTCAATCAAGGCATCTCTATTGTGAGAGCTTTTGTGCTCTTAGAGGAAAAGTGGGGGAAATTAAATTTCAAGCTTCACCTCATCTGCTRGTTACTGGCATCTCTTCTGTGCACCTTACAGTTGTTTTTATTTGACCAAGAACCCCATAAATTACCTGTTATGGTCTCATTGTATAYGATCCCTAATTGATGTTCCACAAAGTCTAAAACCCATTCAAAATAGAGTTGAAGTCTTAATTGCCTGTTTCTGAACCACAAACACTGAATGTTACTAGAATAAAATTACAGTTAAATTAAAGTACCTTGTAATCTGTTGTAGTGTAAACACTTTTTATATGATATTTTTATTGGAGTGAGTTGAATAAGTAATACTTTTTTTTTCTGTTCTTCAGAACATCTTCCTAAATTACAAGCCAGATCCTATTCAGTGTCAAGGTAATGAAATACTGAAATTATGAAGATTATTTAGGTACAGTTTTTTTTTTCTCATGTGTGTTTGTGTACATTATAATCGTAAGAAGAAAGAGGAGTGAAGAATAAAATGTAGTTGTAACCCTATTGCTAAAAACATTGTTTGACTATTTGACACAACATTTGTCTGGCAAGGCTTTGTTAATGTGCTCAAGAACAAGGTCACACACACATGAATCTGCTMGGAATTTGGGTTCCCTTCTGTAGACACTGGCCTCTGAGTCCAGCCTTAAGACAATTTCWCATTAAATGTAAATATTATGCAGTTAGCTGAACACTGAGAATTTTGATTCAGTTGATGTGGTTTGGGCTGCAGATGGACTTACTGCAAGATTGTAGAGCTGTGTCTGAGGTTTTGGGTTGTTTTTTTAATATTTTTGTTTTTGCAGTTCAAACTTGTATCAGCCAGGAAGGCTGCGCTTTGTATTTAATGTTGTGGAGTTCCCTGCCGGTGCCTCTAGACCAGTCTCACGGAAAGGAGTGTGTACAGGATGGCTTGCTGAGTTAGTTGCACCTCTACTGCACCCCTATGAAAACACTCTGGATGCAAAGGGAGAAAGCTCTTCAGTTGAAAAGGTATAAATATTAGATCTAAAGTCATTAGCTGTTTAATTTATGCATGACTGAAACAACTGAGGGTTTCTTTGTTCATTGCTGTAATGTAGTGCAAGTATTTTGGCAGCGTACACCTTAATTTTGCAGTTCTACCATACTTCCATATCACATGTTCAGAACTTCATTGCTAACACTAAACTTAAATTTTACTCTTATGCATACCTGAATTGTGAAATTCCCATTGCTGAAAGGCCAGAGTTATTTTTCACCCCTCTGTAGTCCTAAGTGTATCTTGGAGGATGTTTTCATGGACTAAGCTACCACTGTTTAAATGGYTGTGATTGTTTGCATTGCAAGACAGAGGCACTTGGTCATTTCCAGAAAAGGATGGCAGATAATAGGGGAAAAACTCACACTTCTTGTCAGGTCTTCCAGAGTTTGCAAAGGCCAAGTTACTGAATATGATGCAGGGGACAGTCATCTGTGTTTTTTTCTGATGTGTATCATTGACTGTTTGGCACAGTGGGTGCTACTAGGAGAAGGTGCTTCTCTCTATTTTTTTCACCCCTTTTCCTTTTTGTGGCAGAGGTTCTGTATAATTAATCGATCTCAAAGTTACTAAGTGTAAGCTAATTATTAAAATAYTGGGATTCTAGTATATAATTAAAATATGTGATATACATATCTTCTCTCAAAGAGAACTACTGACAGCCTAATCTATATCTGATTATGAAAAATAGAAACAACCATAGAATTCACTTAAAAGAAAACTGTGCCTATAATTCAAGGTGTCAATCGGACAGAATAGAAAAAACACTACAAGTTATCTTCATTTTTTAAAACTAATGCAAAGATTAATATGTGTATTAGATATCTTATTCCTGTGTTCACATCTGCTCTTTATTTAAATTATAATTGATTTGAACTTAATTAAAGATCAAACAAGAAAAAGAGGTGGCTAAAAAGAAAAAAAAAGTATTATTACAAAATGAGTCTGGATGAAGTTTAGAATTATTTCCATCTGCTGCACAACCTAGAATTCAACATAGATAAATGTGCAGCAATGCACATAGATTGCAGAAATATATGGAGTAAGAATACAATATAGATGAGTGTGATCTTATGCAAAAATACATTAGATTAATTGAATACACTTTGCAGTATAAATGTGTTTACTGTTTGCAGTCTGTTTTGAAAGAATGACCAGTTTGGAATCATTAATAGGGTAAATAGCCTCCTAACTCAAGTGTGGTTTGAAGTATATGTATAAGTATTGTTCCTCACCAACAAAACTTATACTATTTTTTCATCCTCATGAAAACAGGAAAATAATGCTCTTTAACATTGTTGTATCTGTAGTGAATTAGAGTGTAAAAAAATGAATAGTGTTAAAGCATTCAGATTTACACAGCAAAATTTCAGTAACTTGGTCTAGTRTCTTACTCATTCCTTAAAATTGAAAGTAAATTCAAATTCTTTCATAATTAATGTGCAAAATAAATTGAATATTTGTTTATGATTTTAATGGATGAAGCTCTGCTATGGCTGCTGTTAAGCGTTAAATAATCTTTTAGAATTAAAAATAGTCATCTCTTCTRTAGATGATGTTGGCCATGTCTCAGAAGATAGGAATGGAGGTCCTATCAAAATATGACTTCCTTTCTGTCACAGATATGAAAATTAGAATTACTGTTTCTCAGTGGGATTATAAAACATTTTCCAAGATATTTGAGCTGTTACATGCCTCCTCTCACCCAAATGCACTTTCGGAAATCATGTAAAACTTCTATGAAAATTAAGAAAGTAAGCTCTCTATCAGTAAACTTCAATTCACTATAAACAAATCCTGACCTCGACTGGATTAGTTTTAGATGCCCATGATGCAAAAAAAAGGTTGAGTTGCYTTTAATAGCAATAAACTAGCTTTACTTCCCTTTGAATGCCAACACCAAACTTTCCATGCATTCTGTAACAGTATTCCCAAATTTGTGGTGCAATCAATTTTCCTATTCAGAAACTCTTGTCTGTGTGGTTTATCCCAGCTTTCCTCCAGATGGATTAATGGGTTTTTAAATATGGTGTGGTTTTGTTTTTTATTCCAGAAACTTCTGTGAAATTTTATTCTGAATGTCTGTGTGGCATTAAAGATGAACTGTGAAGCTCAGGATTTGAAAGGGTGTGTGGATACATATGCTCTGTAAATATCCTGAAGGTTCTAAAAATGTCAYGGTATTTTCACTGCTTAAGAATACTCCTCAATCATCTTTTATCTAATTTAATTTTAGATATCTATTTTTCCTCGTCCAAACAATACTTTCCACTTACCTGCAGACCCRTCTGTCCCATTCATTATGGTTGGTCCAGGAACAGGAATTTCACCGTTTATTGGTTTCCTACAACATAGGTAGGTACCAAGTTGTTACTTAGAGAGCAGCCWTTTTACATTGATTAGAAATACAGCCTGAGGGTTTGAGTATAAATGCAGTTAATTTTTTTTCTCCTTTTTGTAATGGTGGTATGCTGATTGTAAGCAGTCTTACTAATTCTAAACAAGCATTGCTTGTGTGTCTTTGTGTTTTTCAAAGGAGTAAAACTTACATTTTCATCTGACTGTATTTGCTATTCATACTGCATAAATAAGAAATAGGGTGATTGTTATGTACCATCCTTAATCCTTAATTTTAATTCCAAATATACTTTTATCYCTCAGAAGTAGTTTGCATTTTATTTTAAAGTATAAAGGAAATCCGTCTCTCAAAATGTAACTAGAAAATTGCTGCTAAAACTCCTTTAAAGTAATTATTTCAGCATTATTTGAAGAAAGTCAAATAATTTTTCTGGTGACGTGGTAGTTAATAAATTGTTACTCATAAAATCCAGGAGGTATCTACACCTAAATGGAAAGCCTTCTAAAACTGCTGAGTTTTCCTAGGTGGTTTTACAGGGCTTCCAGTCAAGGATAAAAGGTAGTGATCTTCTTATTCAGCAGTCAGGATTTTTTTGTGAGATGTTTGGATGTGTCAGTCTTGACTATTCCAATATGAAACTGTCCAAAAAAAATTAATTTGAAGTTGATTGATATTGAGCTGGTCCAAAAGTGAGTAATCAAGAAAATCAAATAAGGAGGGTTTGACTTTGATGTAATGTAAGTAGTTTTGTATTTCTGCCAATCCAGATTTTTTTTTAAACACTGCTTTAAATGAAGAGTAGTTTGTAGATATTTTAGATTCTGCACGTGATAAATCAGGATTGGATTTTTTTTTGTCTCTTTAGGCAAAAGCTCAGAGAACAACATGCAGACTGGAAATTTGGAGAGACATGGCTGTTTTTTGGTTGTCGGCATCATGATCGAGACTATTTGTTCAGGCAAGTTCACTGTGTAACATTCATTTTGTATTCACRAGGGAATGCTCATCTCTGAGCCATTGCTAACAAGTTTTTATTACTTTTCAGAGATGAGCTCAGAAATTTTCTTGAAAATGGAACATTAACACATCTTAAGGTTTGTTTCTCGAGAGACTCTTCAGCTGCAGAAGTGGCCCCACCTAAATATGTGCAAGATGTCCTTAGGCTTCATGCTAAGGAAGTTGCCAGAATCCTGCTGAAAGAGGGAGGTTACTTCTATGTATGTGGGTGAGTAAAGTGGAAATGGACTGTTCAGAAAGAGAGTAGCAGAAATTTGAGGCTTTAGAAAGACTTCGAGCTGTCTGAAAGAAAGGACCAATATGATGCTGAGCTTTCCTGGAAAACCAGAGTTTCATCCCTATGTCTTTTGTTTTCCAGCTTGTAACCACACAGTTCCACTGATTGTTTTAGTCACTTATTATTTACTTTCTTTTTTTTTGTTCAGTATTCAATTGAGTTATAGGAGGTTTCAAGCTAATAGATTTCTCTTTAGAAAAATGAGCTATATGAAAAAATGTGGTGAGAAACTGCTCAGCTGTGAGATAGTAATAGTCTTCTGCTGTGTTCCAGCTTTGGGTGCTCCAGAATGCTAAAGCTCTGTTGTAGTAATMAATTTTACAGTGGGAAGTTTTAGTTGTGGCTGTTATTTTACCTGGAGGTTTAAAATTTTTTTAAAGTTTGTTGATAAATTGACAAACTGTTTGAACGTAGGGCCCAATGTTGATTGTGTTCTCCTGCAGTTGTGTCAGCTATTTGTATTAAAAATAGCATTATTAATAATTGAGAGGGTTGGTAGCATTTTTTGTTGTATTATTTTTTAATGTTGGAGCCATGTATTGATATAATAATAAAAATTCATTCAGCAGGTCCAGTTCTTCCTAAAAGAAACCAATTATTCTCTGACAGCTCAACTAGGGTTTTAAGGTTTTTTACTTATTAATTACAGCATGCTGAAAACTTTGTAGTCTTTGATTGAGCAAAACTCTAGTTACTGTCARTGCTCAGCTACATGTAAACTGTGAAAATCATAGTGTACAGTATAAAAGCTATATGTTTATTTGGGATTTTTTTTAGTGATTTTTTCCTATGTTGCCCTGCCACTGAAGCTATTGTGATGTGGAAAAATACACTGTTATGCATTTTCCTCCTCTATTTTTTATTTTTCAGTGATAAGAAGCACATGGCTGATGATGTAAGTGATGCCATAGTAGACATTTTACGCATGGAAATGGAAGCTGACAAATTGGAAGCAATGAAAATCCTGGCCATGCTTCGAGAAGCAAAACGATATTTGCAGGATGTTTGGAGCTAAATATTTAGCTTTTCCTATTCCTTTGTAATACAAAATATTTCCTTTCACACATATGTTTTTGACTAAAAGTTATTGTCAAAAGTTCTGTCTGTAGTCACACAAAGGTTAACTTTCTCTGTTGACCTTTCGAACAGGAATGTGAAACCTTTTAAATGACAACAAACCAGGCTGGCCTTTGTAGTGTATGGCTTTTTAGAGATGTTACATAATGGACTGTCTCAGTGCCTTGATTCTCGTAAGATAGGGCTGCTGTATGAACTAAAAACTTCTACACTTGTGCAGGCATAATTGTATGTCGACATTGCCTCATGTATCTTTTCCTATAATGTATACATAAAAAAGCTACAGAGTAAATATGTTACACACTAATYTGTGCACCAAGAAATACATTGCCGACTTGCCAAGATTTATTTCAACACTTCCTGAGTACTTYTGAGACTGCTTATATTTTTTCATCTTGCACAATGATGGTAACTGCCAAAAGGAGTGAATGTCCAGGATCTTGCACWTAAAGGTTACTGAAGAATTTCAGCTTCAAACTTCTTGTAAAATACTTAGCTTTTGCATCACATCGTTACACCATGTCTCAAAATCTGCAACACACCATTCTAATGCTTATTAGATCTTCCTTCATAATTCTTTCGCAATTGTTTTCATTCCTGTCTTTGAAATGTTWGTGGTTTAATTTATAAGCAAACTCACCACTTGCATTTAATTTGGTTGATGGAACAATATTGCATAGTAAATACTTTCTCAGATTRCTAAATTAACCTTTTTAAATTGAAGACATAGTAAAATATGGTGTTTTGAAATTAGTTGCCCTTACATATGGCCACCCACTGCAAAAATGAAGTGGCTTAAAGCAAATTATTGAAGTGTCTGGTCTTTCTGGCAAGGGGCATTTAGAGTATAAAGTGGTAGAAGAGTAACAGTAAGTCATTCATGCATCTCTTCAGAGCCCTGCTCTCTTCCCTCTGCATTTTCTAACTTCTGTACATCCATGTTGTGTCCTCAGTTCCTAGTCATGCTTAGACCTTTAAAGGTAAACTATGAAAGAATGTTTTAGATAAATCATATTTTGTTTTCTGGGGATAATTGTTTTGCTTTGACTTACACATAATCAGAACTACATCACTTACTGCAATTTTTGTGGTTTTCTAGAGATTACTAGTTAATTGGTAGGTCAGCTGAAGAAAAAAATGGGAAAATGTGGCTGATCAGTTGGAATAAAATCATATGTTTAAAGTGTAATGCCTGGAATTCAGATTATGATATAACCTGTGCAATGATTATTTAAATAACTTTGGAAGAGAACAACTAAAACTTTGTGCAGAACTTCAGCAAAGTGGTTATATTAATCTCTATCGAGTAATCTCTACAGAAAAAGCTCCATATGGGAGAGGTGGGTTACGGTAATTGCAAACTGCATTTCTTTATTTTGGGAACATAAAGAAAAGTAGTGCTTCTTTTTYAGAAGTACTCCAATTTTAAACTTCTATGGAAATGATTAAGACAATGCAAATGTCAACATTTTGCATCAGTGAATCAGCTTTACATATTTTTGAAAATTATTCATAAAATAAAGATCTACCCGTATTGCAGTAGTAAAGATAAATGTTTAACTACCGTCTTTTGGCTATGTTTTGTTTGGAAAAAGTACTTGGTATATCATGTGCATTCTCAGATAGGACTTAGGGTTTTCTGTTCCACTTGRAAGTTCTTGGAGATTACAGAATAGCAATGTTTTTCTGACTGCAAGTTGCAGCTTTCCCCTTACCTCTTACAGGTATTCATTTTCATGCCACTTGTATCCTGCAATACAGGAAYTGCAGTGACCATTTTGGTAATAGTGCAGGTCATTGCATGGTGCCCTTTGGGTTATTGACAGCTGAGTCCTTTCCTATTGTCTATTACAGGGTCTGATATACAGCTGGTATCCATGCATTTCTCCTCTCCTTTATCGATCCTCTACAAAATTAAAATATTTGGATTATTTAATGGTAATTAGTTATGCTTGTGAGCTTTARTATGATCTCTTAGAACCACAAAAAATGATTGCAGGTTTTTCTTAAATTTATAACTGCATGGTGCAAAGCCCAGAGCTCAAACAAACTTAACACTGTGTGTAACCTGAGGAGAAGGTATTTCTTTCAGTGACACTGAACAAGGAGAACTTTTGAGATACAAGAGTCACGGACATGGAAAAGGCCTGCAGTAGAAACTATGTTTTTCTTCATTGAATTGTGTCTCTCTGTAATTAGATAATGCTGATTTACTACTCCGGYGTTTCTTTTAGAAAAGCATCCAGAGTGGATTTTACTAAATTTCCTAAACCTAAGCAGGGGATTTTTTTTAATGTGTTCTAATTTTTTTTTCTGTTAGAGCAATACTATGTATGTGCCTTTTATCAAATTTACATAATTTGTTACAGAATACCTTTGTTATTTAAAAGAAATAGTGACGATTGTGTGCTGTTATATTTAAGAGGTTTGCAGCTTTTATGCTGCTGACAGGGACTGTTGATTTTGTGTAATCTGTTCCAGAGCATTCCTTATGGCCTATTTTCTCACTCGTTTTTTAATGCTATTCTGAATTTGTGAAGTAAGGTCAGTGTAGAAATTCCTCTTTTAAACTACAGTTTCAGTAAGAGGGTTAACTGTTCAAATTCTTAAAACCATGTCTGKTTTTTTCAGTTTGTTGCTTCTAAATTAAAGCTGACTTGCCTGCACCTGAAAGCAGTAGTATTGACGTGTTTCTTGCAACTCTTTTTGCTTTCTTTTCCTYCCCTCTTCTCTCCCAACTTTTCAGAAAATCTAGAATATTGGCAGAAATAGAATGAATGGGCGTTTTTAGTAGTTTCTGAAGATAATGAGCATTTTGAGAAGTTTCTTTTGAAAAATTACAAAGCCAGAATAAGAAATGCAAAAAATCACACAACATCACTCGTGTCCATTTTAAGGGCTGCACTTTCTGAATRGTACCTTAGGTATTGAATGGCACAGGGGTGAAGGATTGGGGAGAGGTTATTGGGCATAAAAGTACATGTTGATTAGGTCTCCAGGCAAGATAAGTTTGTGGAGTAAGGCAGGAGCTGTGTTGCAAACAGTAGTTTGTAGGCAATTTGGAAATAGAGAAATAACTTTTCCCTTTCCCCATTTCTGGTTATCAGCAACCATGATTTCTGATGAATCAGGRTTTTACACTAAATAAAATATTTTGTTCTAAGGAGGTTTAGATCWCTGAGATGAAGGTTTTTGACTACTTTTCCAAACACTGGCTTATTTAGTGAAGTTGGCTTGTCCTACATAAATACTTGTCCTGCCCAATTCTGTGAGCAGAGCAATGTCAGCTGGTGTGTTCTGCCTGTTGAATCTGTTTCACACAGAAGCCTTGTCCTATTTTTCATCAATCCTGGGGAATGTGTAGTGTATTGCTGTCTGCTTGTTTCCTTTGGAAGTTGAGCTCCAAAACCAGTTTTTGGCTTAACTATGTTCCAAATTTACTTTTAGAACTGGAAATGGGAAATAAGAGTATTAGTTAAAGTAGGTCTTACCAGTAGTGTAATTAGGAATAATGCTTATAAGTCTCTTCCTTTCTGTCTTTGGTATTTCTGTCATTCTATCTGAGGTCCTAAAGAAGGAAATGAAGAAAGCTTCCCAGTTTGGATCACTCCCTGATACAGATTGGCATGTATGTGTATAGCAGGGAATGTTCTTGTCCTCAAATTTCATCCCTGATATAATGCACTTCTAAATACATTTCAMAACAAACCCCCAAGTCTGTATTTGCCAAAACTTATTTTTGTTTGATCTAGTTTATCTGATGATGAGGCCACATATGGGAACAATATTTTGATATGTGTGAACCAGACTCAGATTTTGTAGCAGAGGCTTTGTGTCTGCTCCCCCCAGCCCTGATGTCACAAATAACTGCACGTGTGTGTATAKAAGCAGAAGTTCTTACTCCCGTGGCATCCTTTTTATTCTCCAGTTACTCTCCATGTACAGCTGACAATTAACACATCAGCTGCTGCTTATACTCAGGAACATGGTGCAGTYGTGTCATGGGGTTTAGTTGGTTTGCTTGCTTGGTTTTTTGGTATTTTTTGTTGTTTCCATCAACTGCATCCACTGGTAGCTGTTAGCTTCAGACACATCCTGCTTTTTGGGAGACTCAKGGGACAAAACGATTTCTGTCTTCAACAGAAATGTCTGTGTGGCTGTTTCTCCTGATGGAAATGTCTTCCTCAACCCTTCATTCTTCTGTAATGATTTTAATATATTTATCTTGTGCTTTCAGATTGTTTGGGTATTTTTAATAGGGCAAATAAATCATAAATGGTTTTGATTAACACTTTTAAGAGCATTTACTGGRCAGGTTATATTGTTCAGTTTTTATTCAACTGGTTAGATCATGACAATAAAAGTTGCTGTTCCAATGTATTCATTGTGAAGAAATTACGTTATTTCTGCTTGTTCTTTGCCATCATTCATGTTGCTGCACAGGGCAGGAGATGGCATGCTGAAGTTAGTGACAGCAGTGCGGGTTTGGTGTGGACTCTTCCATTAAGTGGTGGCTCAGTRTGCTCTTAGTTACTGTATTGTACTTGATACTCTGAAAATGCCATCTTTTCTGGAACCTGCCCTGAATGTTATGCAAATGCTTTTCCAGCAGTACTATTTTATGTGGCCTAATAGCAATTACTGCCACTATGCAAAGATGTGTTGTCACATAAACCATATGGAAAATACACTCTGCATGTTTTATCTAAACGTTGTGCTGTATCCTAACTAATGCTGCTTTCCAGATGATCATATCTGTGTGCTGTTGAGGATAGAAATATTTTGTAAGGTTCTGTGCTTGGCTAAAGTAGTGTCCAAGGCAGATAGCATATCAGATATATACATATATCTGGAGACTGTGCTTTTTAAAACCTTAGTCAACACCATGGCAGAGATAATTTTAAATGTATCTGACTCACAAATACCCTGTTTGAATGGAAAAATTCAGCTGTAGGCCTAGGCAGAGCTGAATTGTACTAAATAGACCTATTCAGTCTATTATTCTTTAGCTGAGTTTTTAAAAAGAAGAATAAAAGAACACTTAGAGCAAGCAGATATGAAATGACCTGCCTGTAACTCAGCTTTGAGCTTTATGACTCCCACAAAGTCATATACTTTCAACTTTTATTTTGTGTAATGTAAAAATTGATGTTCTCATTGCATATTTATRCATTTAGCAGTTTGGTATGTTGATGGCTTTGCACAACCAATTTATTAGTGTCTCAGTTTCACTGGATGTCCCTTGTATAAAAGGGACATTTTTTTCTTTTCTGAGTAGCTTTGTCATTCTGCATCTCAGCCTGACAGCTTCAGATTTTTCCTTGCTCTTCAAATAGAAAAAAACTTAAGCTTCCATATCTGGATGTATTTCATTCATTGCACTTGTGCATCATCTGACTTGGGAAGACCCAAACTGAATCCAGTAGTCCAATTTCAGACATGATAGGATTGTGTAATAAATAACAATATTTTCAATTGAATTTTACATTCTTTACTGRGTTTTGGAGTGTCATGGAGGAATTAAACTGAGAATTACTGCATGCCTGCTAGTGATTATAGGAAGCATATTAAATCACTGAAAGTTATGATCTAGGAGCCCTGGTCAGTTATGGTAAATTAAAGGATAGAGCTACACTGGCAGAGTAAAACAAACAATTGATTTGGATCTTGAACTTGTGATATTTGATGACAATGGTCTATATAAGAGCTACAGACAATGTTAATGAATTTTTGAGAGTCTGCTCTCTAGCTGAAGAAAACATGTAAATATAAAAAGCTGCTCAGTATTATTAGAGTTGCCTTGCAAAAAGAAATCAAAATGGTTTTAAATTGATGGCAAAACCCATATATCAATTTAGTTAGTCTCAAAAGCCTATTCAAATATATTTCATATTGAAAGAATCAGAGTTTTATAGAAACGCAAATTACAGTCTTGAAAAGTTGATTCAGCACCACTACAAATTACATTCACTTTCATTAGCATTTGAATAAATGCTTCACTTGTGGTGGAAAAGGTTTGTCAGTTGACAAAGCACTCCCAGCCAATTGTGCTTATTAAAAAAGAAGAGGTTCAACTGTTGGTTTGAAAACAGCAGTTTTGTAGAGCTCCATCAGTCAGGAATATTCATTTCTAATTTGCTTTTAACTCAATTGCTTGGATGATTGATTTGGTTTCTTTTTTTTTTTTTTTTTCTTAAGTGCATTTTATGGAAACTTGCTAGAAGATCAGCATGGCTGCTTCCAGTACGTTCTCTTCAACATTTTCAGTTTTTCACGCTTTGTGAGAAAATGATATCAATTGCCCTTGATTTATGAGCATCAAACCAAACCAAAGGAGAACTGTGGGGCTGTGACTACTCAGCATCTTTGGGTGGAGGCAGATGTTGAAACAGGCACTTCTCTGTGTCCTGTGTGTCTGTAAAAACTCCTTCATTTCCCAGATAARTGCCAGCTCCCTGCTTGTGATTCTTACACATCACTACTTTGAGACTAAGATAATACTGCAGTATCTCTGTCTTTGGGTGGGAACAGATTCCTGTAGATAAACCACTATTTGTGCCACCTTTTTGTGTTCTGTAAAGATGAGAAAAGAGCAGTGTAAGATCTACCAGAACTGCTGTCAGATAACAGTTTGTGGCACTCAAAAGACACTGTTTTAAAGGGAGAATCTCTTTTCCTTTTTCATATTACACTTACTAAGCATGCTGGGAAGGGGTGGCATTGCTGCCAATGGAAGCCCCAGAGGTGCAGCTTGATGGTAGTAAATTTTTACATTTTCCTTGCCTAAAAACAGCTGGAGCAAACACAAATCGGAGGGGGAGAAATTAATAGTGTAACATTTTTAAATACATTATTGGATGCCCAAGGATTTCACACATTAGTTTTTAAAATATCTGTTCCTATGAAAATCAGAGCACACTGATATTTTTTTTAATTGTTGAAAAATTCTCAAAGAAAAAGGTGATTTCTATGTAAAAATGGCTGTTTTTATCTACAAATGGGCAAGTTTGTTAAGATTGTTACAACTTTGCACGTGGAGAGTGCTGCATTTTAGGGTAAACGCAAATATTTTTCATGTTTGTAAAACTTGTACAAGTCCATTCAGAACTCATAGGAGATGAGAAAAATAATTCTTTCAGCAGTTTGCTGTTGTTTTTCTCTTCCTTTTTTTAATGGAGTGTGTAAAACATCTTTGTTTTCCTTATACACATGCATGAATATATCCAAGTAAAATAAAAAAATAAACGTGTATATATCTATAAATTTATGTCTATATATATATCTTCAAGTATAATTTTTTTTTTAATATATATGCATTGCCAAGATCACCATATAGTTTTTGTCTTTGCTCTACAGGCAAGACATATTTTGAAATACCTGTTTGGATAACTGTGCCCTTCAGTTTACAYAGCTATATTATACTATTAAAATATATGGAAACCTTTATTCAGAAAATGTCAAATAAATGCTTYCAAAAAAAAATAGCTTCTGGGTAGTTTCCTCCACTTTTTGGTATCAGAAGAATATAGGATTTTTGTTTTTCAGAGAAAAAGAAGCTTATGAATGCACAAATGGTAAATTAAAAGGGCATAAATCTGGAAACTGCCCTATAGATGTGGTGGAAATATTTATTTCTCTCATTTATTGTTTCTTACAGTGCCTGTGTCATGCTAGGAGATTTCAAACACAAGAAGAAACACAATTGATCTTGTTCATATTAATCTCACCAACTGCAAAGGCTTTTGTAGAGTTTCATATAACCAACTGATATTACTGTCAAAATGCAGGGGAATGAGAGAAACTGTGTATTCTGTGAATATATTATTATTCAGTGTTTCTATTTATGTATTCAACATATAGGTTGTGAGTCCACTCTAGATTATCTCTGAAAGGCTGTGACAACTAGGAGAGATTCCTGAGGGCTGGAGGAAAGAAAATATCACTTCAGGATTAACTAGAAGGTTCATGCTGATCATCTTTGCCTTGATCCCTGGGAAAGTGATAGAGAAAATCCTCCTGGAAACCAATTCTAGAGGGAAACTGGTGATCTGGATAAGTCATCAGGGGTAGTGAGGAAATAGTAACTGACCAATGTGGTAGCCTTCCAAAATAAGAAGACTGCCTTGCTGAGTCAGGAGAGAGCAGTGATATCATTTGAGCTCAGTTGTAATGAGGCTTTTAACACATCCTACTGATGAAATGGGGTCTAAAGAAATAATGGTGATGTGGCTTGAAAACTGGCAGACCTGCTGGTGTGCCGAAGTTGTGATTAGCTCAGCTCAATGCCTGTCACTCAAGTGTGCCAGGGGACAATATTGGGTTCAGCATCCTGTTTGGCATCTTCTTCAGTGTCCTGGACCACGGGGCAAAGAGCAGGTTCAGCAATGGATGATGGAGAACTGGGAGTGCAGGGGTGTTTGACAGACAACTGTGCTGCCTTTTAGTGGGTGACTCTGACAATCTGGAGCACAGAGCCAACAGGAATCTCTCTTGTCAGGGACCTTTGCACGTGGTTTTGTCCAGGGTGACCCCTGCTCACACTTCTCTTACATGGAGTTTACTTTCACTTGGATAGCTTCAGACTTGGCAAGAATATTCCCCCAGGAAACCTGCAAATGAGGAAGGGAGTCCTGTAGAGGTTACCCAGAGCTTRCACACTGGAAAGTCTGAGCTGTTTGTTGATGCCTCTGATATCTGCAACATTAGGTGATGTCTGTGGTCTTTTGCTTTGCTGACCCCTGGTGCCTTCCAAAATGTTCAATATTACACATATTTGGAAGGGTTRGGTTGGGGGAGGGGATTTAATGGACCACTGCTGCCATCTATCCAGTAGAATGTTTTCCCTGATGTTGGCTTTAAAAATTACTACATTTGTTTCCTAATAAAACTTTTATGTTGGAGTTCAAAGTATTTTTCCATTATAAGATTTTCAGTAGCAGCATCTTAAGCACTGGTTTGTGACTACATGTGATTTGTGCTCCTGCTTTGTTTCGGGCCAAAGCCAGATTAATCTCCTAAAAGAAAATACTCAAGGCATGGTATGAAATTCTGCAATTCAGTACATCTGGGCAAGTTTGTCCTCAGCAAAGCTAAATTAAAAACAAGCTGGTTGACTGTGAGTCAGGCTGCAAAAAAAAGGGTGCATGCAGGCTTCAGAAAGATAAAGTATACATGCCATCTGGCCTAATAAACTACATTTTGTTTTATATTTTTACCGCTGGKCTTTTGCAAGGAATGATTACATTGCTATTTTTCGAGTCATTTATTGAGGCTCTGCAGCACTGGAGAATAGTCAGTTTTTATCTGAAAAGAGATCCAGGTAATTGTGAGTTTCAGATGATCACTTATATTTAAGTTTCTAATGCATCTGAAGATAATTGTTGATGCTTACATGTAACATTGATGTGCAGGGTGGACCACACATTTTTCTGGTTTATGGCAATAATTCCAATGGCAGCATTGAGGTTGGATTTCTGTCTTTCTTATCTGGACTTCTGTTGCAAAACAGTGTTAAGCAGCCAGAACTCAGTAATGGGAAAACGTTTTCCTGTGGATTTCAGAAATAATTGCTATAAAATCCCCATTTTTAATAGAATACTCTATTTGTCTCTTAATTAATTGATTCTTTTGCCACTGAACTTAAACTGGAAAATTTCTGCAGAATTCAGGTTGTCCTCTGCAGAAGATATGCCCTTCTTTTTCTCTGACAGACCATTCAGATTAAAGAGATGGAATGTTATTATTTTCTCCAGCATTGATACTGGTAAACTCCTAGTGAATATGATGSAGATAGCCATATCATCCTTTGGGTTTGTTTAATTCCAGGCTCTAAAAAATGTCCTGTCAAGGGAAACAAAAAGATATACACAGATGATATACACACAGCTCCAGCAGTGGTTGTAAGATGACAGAAGAGCGTGTGTGCAGCCTCTCTCTTATCAMCACCCATGCAGGGGCTGTGTGTGTGTAAATCATCCCCAGGCAAGACAGCAAATAAGCAATCAATAATCAATGTAGCATACACAGATTTTTCTTGCWGTGAATCTGCCCTTGGCATATTCATCAGCCTTATTTTTTTTTCTTTTTAAAAAGGGAGAGAAGGATCATTAAAGCATGTATAATGAGTATTKGTTTTCAGTATACAGAGTTTTCATTCTCAGGTTTTTGTCTCCGTGCTGCATGCTGGGGTTGAGAAGATTCCTTGACAGGATGCCTGTGATTCATTGCCCGCATTGCTCAGAGCAAACACAGCACCTTTCCCGAGACAGACAGCCCTGTTTATCTCTGCTGGCAAAGTGCAGCAGAGGAATACAATGAGGGCAGTTCTGCCACAGGTGGATTTGCCCTCTGAGGATGCAGAGGATGCTTTCACTGCTGGCAGGTGCTGCGGACTCCGCTGTCGTGCAGTCAGCTTTAATTTGTGGTTGAAGTTAGATAAAAATTCCACCAGAGTCAGCAATATGGGCAATGTGCTGAACTAACAGAGTCACCTGCTTTGAAGGATGAGTGCTTTCTGCCCAGCTTATGTTCCTGGTGGGATGCTGTTTTGGAGAGTGGCGTGCACATCTGCCTTCAGTGATTTCTGTGGACTCTCCAGGTCAATGTGTCCCTGTGCTGCACACTACTGAGTACATCAACAGCTTCCTGCACTCCTCGAACACCTTTCCATGTTCATACATAAATGCAGTATCACTGATCACTCATTGTCTGGGCCATGGGCAGCTGCAGCACCACAGAAAGCATTTTGATGGTGTTTGTAACATCTGCTGCCTTTAAGGTGGGGAATGATGGAAAGGGCAAAATGCTTCTGCAAATGGCACCCTGTGTGATGTTAAAAGAGATTGTCTGATATTATTTTGTAGGAAGAAAATAAGGATAGTGGGGAAAAATTCTAATTGCTTTAGAGGAAATGGCTACTGTAATTAAGGCAAAATATGAGYAGTGAACAGGGATGGAAATTCTGATCAAATAATACTGTCAGTGAGCAGAAATTTGTGCTTGGACACCAGTATGCAGTTCCTATGTCCTAAATTAGATTATGAGTGGATGGCACAACTTTTCTATAACTCAAGTCTTTTGTGAAATCATTGCTGAAAAAATTATAATGTTAAGGGTGAAGCATAAAAGAAATCCATAAATGTCTTTATTACAGAT
Source organism: Malurus melanocephalus (assembly GCF_030028575.1). Lineage (NCBI taxonomy): Eukaryota > Metazoa > Chordata > Aves > Passeriformes > Maluridae > Malurus > Malurus melanocephalus. Next base: position 474,591 of record NW_026623365.1, on the reverse strand, counting down.
GACTAAATACCTTATTTGCAGATTCCCATCCTCATTGTGTCATGACAAATAATTATTGCTGTGATCCATTGTTGTCTGTTGTTTGTGTTTCAGGGTAGCTGATACCTGACATCCCATTTCTGCAAATTTTTACACTCAATCTGTTCCACTTGCCTGCCATTCTCTGTTCCCAGTTATATTTTCCCTGATTGTATCAGAGAAAAAACACAGGAGMTATAGTTAGTTATCTTTTTATTTTTGTGGTTGTGCTCAGGTAGACATGCCTCAATTGCATCTATATCATACAGAGAGAGAGCAAATAAAGAGATACCCATCAGGATGACCTTTGTAAAGAGAGTTGAAAGTATCATGACAATGTTCAAAAGTAAATAAAAGATCACTTTAAAATAAAACAGTAAGAGCAAAATCAAAATGAGGCTGTCAATTGATTTAAGTTCAGAACCATTTTAGAAGAGCTGAAAATGACTGCAAGTCTAGAGACTGTTTAACAAATTTAACCTCAAGCACTTGTATTTATCATTTTTGGCTGGTAGAATTACCTTCATTTCAGAAGCAATGACAGATGGACTTCTTGATTTATGATATATTTTAGCTGAGGCCTGAAAGAGCTTCTTAAAACTCTCGTAGCAGAAATCTTTTGTATTGACCTATGGGAGGTTTGATCTCCAACAAAAGGTAAGGCAAATTCCTCATGTAGCCACTAAGTCACATYTTATAAAGGAGATTCATCAATCTTCATGCTCTGTTTATTGGTTGGGGTTTTTTCTAAGAGATATAATCTTTTGTAGTGGTACTGCTGTTAATAAGATGAAAAAAAAAATAACCCAAACCAAACCATCAATGATTTTGAAAATTGTTTAGAGCAACAATTAATTTTCCAAGACTGGTCATTTTGGTCCAAACTTGGGTCTATGYTTCTTAGTATGGCTTAAGTGTAGTGTTTAACAATGGCCATTTAACAATGGCAACAATTACTCAGAAGCCAGGCAGTGAAAGAGTTTGGGAACTGGAATTCTGGGCCTCTCTGGGAAACCTTTATGAACATTGGTCCTTCTGCTCTCCCAACGATAAACACATTTCAGAGCTCCAAAAGATTTTTCAAGTGAGCATAATTATTTACACTTCTAATTTTCTTGGATGCATGTAGAAAATGGAGCCCAGAAGGCTAGACAGGCTGTATCCAAAAGTGCTGAGAGATCTGGCTGGTGTACGTCATAGTGAGGATGCTCTCTCATCTTTTCATACTGAATAGATTGGGGAACATGCCCAATAACTGAAGGAAAGCAAGCACTGCACCAGCTTCATTTCAAACTAAAAGGACAAATAGAGAAGGGACAGAGTGATCACCCATTTTTGTTCTCTACAAAAATTATGGAATGAGTCTGTATGGGCAGAAAACTGGGAAAGTCAGCATGGATCTAACAAAGGTATAGCATGTGAGTTCCTTTTAGAATACTATAACTAAATTTGTAGATAAGGAGACAGCAGTGGATGTTTTAACCTTAACTTCAGCAAGGCTTTTGTCACTGCAGCCCACAATATTTCTGTATCTAATTGTTATGAGTTGAACCTGGTCAGCTCTTAAGCACTGCACAATCCTTCCTCCCTGGCAGGACTGGAGAGAGAACAGCAACAGAAAAGTGAAAAAAAAAAATCATCAGCCAAGATCAACAATTTAACAAGTGAAGGAAAGGAGTGGGCAAACCACCCCCAACAGCAGTGGTGCACAGACAATCCCTTCCCTCTTGCCCCCATCAATGTCTCACAGACCTCGGAGCAGCCRCTGCCTCAGAGGGCTGAGTGCTGGAGAGCAGCTCTGCAGGGGAAGACAGAGGTCTTGGCAGACCCAAGGCTGGCAGCAAAGAAGGCCCAGCAGTTTCCTGGGCTGTTTTATCAGTCAGCAGGTTGAGGGGASCAACCCTGTACTCAGCACTTTTAGCACCACATCCAGAATATTGTATCCRGTTTTGGTCCCTTAATTCAGGAAAGGCTGTGTTAAGATAACCTAATAGGAATGTCTCATTCTTAAGACTCAGAAAACAAAAAATACAGCAGCATGCAGTTGACTTTAGATCCCTACCAGGGCATTAACACATGGAATTAGATGTGACTTTTCATTCATTATGAGGAAAATGATTTGCTGAAGAGCATGGATATGCTACTAAGACAAGCGTTGATTCTTCCCAGAATACCACCTGTAGGGAATACCAAATTACTCAGGCAAATGAACTTTGATCACTTCAGAATTGCCTCCTGGGTGCCATCAGGTAGCTAGAGACTGTATCTTGTTTGATACGTSTTTGCAGGATTGCTCTGAGGCAAAACAACCAGTCAGGATACCCGCTGTGAGCGCAGAGAGCCCCATGTACCTGCTGCACAAAAGTATTTGGATGTTCAAACTCAAGCCTGTTTGTCTACATCTATTGCTTCTTTCATGAGAGACGAAAAATGAATTTCGTGTGTGTGTTTGTGTTGCTTCAGTTTTCCAAACCCAGTCAGTAAGGATGCACAGCAGGTTGGATGAAACCCATCTTATAAACTGATAAGCTAGTACAATGTAATTTTGTTTAAATGAGGCATCCAGCTAACCTGATTTTTCAATGTTTTGTTTTAATCTCTGGGAATCAAAAATATGAAGAAAAGAATGTGAGGTATGGAACTGGAATAATGACTAATGCCTTGCGTTTCTTTTCCGAGCTTCTGCTTATTGTTGCATGAAAACAAG
>NW_026623365.1:470049-471397 GCF_030028575.1 Malurus melanocephalus | reverse complement strand
TGGGGAGGTTTCTCCTTTGCCTCCAAGACCCTAAAAGTTGTTGATTTTATTACTGCCTCTGAGGGTTGGAATTTGAACCATTCCACTCAAGAAACTGGAAAATACCAACAGTGAAATACAAGATAGTCCGTATTTTATTTGGCCTGTTTAGTTTTCTTATTTTGAGAGAAAAAATGATGACCTAAACAGGTTTCCTGGCAATGGGAGTTCTTTGTTTGGTTGGGGCTTAAGGATGGCAAAATTCTTRCTTCACATCAACACTTGCCTGTTAACATAATTAATCCATGCTCTGGGTCCCAGGTAGAAGGAGCCCGTTAGGTATAACCAAATAGAAATATACGTGTAAAAATCAAATCTCTGTGGTATGGACTGAGTGAGCTGGCACTAAGTCTTTGGGGAACAAAAATGTTATTTATTTCTGCTTCAGCATGAGAGGCTTTAGGAGTTGAACATCGAACTAGGCTGCCCTGATTTATCTAAGATGAATAGAAGGGTGCAGCCTTTTCAAGATTGTAATTTTCAGTGAGATTACTGAAGAATAAGAGGGGAAATAAGTCAGCTATCAGTCAGTGACCTTCATTTAGTAAAAAAATATCCATGGTCACCTCTGTTGTTCCCACATAGGAAAGAACAAAYTTAGTCACAATGTCTATTTCCACAKTTTGAGTAATAAAGAAGTGTGGTCTGCATCAGGCTGTAGTCTGAATCTTCCTGGTGGTGCAAGGCTATTTTGTCTCTCTTTAGTAACATTTTAAGAGCTCTGTCTTTGCTCTTAATGGAACTGAAGTCTTTTGCAAGCAAAAATGTTAAAAATCAACAGACAGTATGAAAGAAGCTACTGCAAAAGARCATCAGAGGAATAGTTTTTTGGTCCTATTTCTTTGCATGGGAAAATCATATGCTTCCTACCTGTGAATGAAAAAACCAAAACCACCCAACAAGAAAAGGCAGCCCAAATGAAAGTACTCAGTTACAATGGACCCCATTATCTCTCAGCTGTGGTTTTGGACAATACAAGAAGAAGCAACAGYGATGTCAGAAAATCTATAGGTAGTTTAGAGACAGCAGTATCTTCTTAAGGTGTACATATAGTTTCAGTAGTGGTAAAGAAAACGCAAGATTTAAAATGTATTCTGGTTACCTTTAAATTGATCCATTTTGCTACCTTTAAATAGATCAATCTATTTTATTGCCTACTTCAATTGTTAAGGCTCATCTGCCCTCGGATACTTGATCAACTTTATGGTAATAGTATTTTTGCAGTCTACGATTCTGAGGGTTTTAACACTGAGCAGGGAGAAGTTTTGCATTCATATATCTTTTTTTTTTTTTTTTTTTTTTTTTTTTT
>NW_026623365.1:464609-469954 GCF_030028575.1 Malurus melanocephalus | reverse complement strand
TTTTTTTTTTTAAGTGACATACTCACTTCTTTGAAATGTAAGACGTTGGGCTGAGAGCCCAAAGGAAAATTACCCTTAAAATTCAGGAGCATTCACATAATTAAGACTGATTTAAATATTACTTGGRAAGTTAGGTGTTCTCAGTTACTTACAAAAATCGAGGTTAGAGGTGTTAAGCATTGTTCTTGTGGTAAAGTTTATAAAGCTGTTTTCATTCACATTTAGGACTGGAAGCAAGCACGTTTAATATTTGGAAAAAAATAATGTTGAGTTTTATGAGGGTGGGAAGGGCTAAATATTTGTGTGTGTATTAGAGTGAAATGATTGCACTCCTTTAAAATCTAACAAAATTAGTTAAAATACAAAATTTAGCTGGAAGTCTTGGCACATAATAACCTGAAAATATCCATCAAGTTTGCATTTATTTATTTGTCATTTCTTTATTATTTCTATGTTTTCTAATGGCAAGTGTAGTGAGTGACATTTCCACCTTTCTTATTTGCTCACTGTGTTTTTCAGACTTTGAGTCAGCACTGTTAAAACAAACATTTTGATCTGTCAATGAAATAATACTTTGCACACTGTTGTAGTATTAGCAATGTAAAACTCAAGTTGGTCTGTGTCAAACTGAATGTACAAAACCTGATAAATTAAGTAAAAATATTTCACATCCATGAAAGTATAAAATCTGCAACTGAATGRCACATGAATCCATTCACTTATTATGTTGCAGTGTGATTCTGAAAACCATCAAGRTTTGCTAACTGAGACAAAGCTTCAAGCTTTGGACACCTCTATAGAACACCTCTATATAGAGGTTCTCAAATATCCCCCAAGTATTCCGCAAAAAGCCTAGAAGCCTCAGACAGTGTTGAAATGGCTATCTTCACTTTAGCAGTTCTGGTGTGGAAAAAGGCCTCTTGGACATTCACTCACACTATTCTTGTGAGAAAAAGTCGAGTATGTAATGAAAAGTGGCATCTCCTGCAGTTTTCCTTTCACTCAAAGGAGCAGTGAACAAGTGCAAGTGTTAAAGTTAGAGCCCCACTGGAGGTCAAGGCTTCAGCTTGTCAGTCTTAAGCTTRGAATTTCTTGTAGGAGCTTTGTGCTACTCAGAATTGCTGTTTGCAGACTGTCATCATCCCTTCATAATCACTCAGCTTGAGTCTGGAGGTTGGTAAGAGCTGTGTGCTGCCTGAGTCAGGCACATTTCATGAAGTAACTCTTCAAGAAATCTTGGGACACAAACTTCTGTAACACATCTGATTGCCTGAGTGCTGGCAGCCTGCTGCTTCTTCCATTTCCATGTTAGCCATGCCTACGATAGCTCTTCCAAAAAACACAATMTCACAATTTTGCCTTGTCACTTGTAACAGTGGATTCATGGGGAATGTGTGATTTCAACTTGTGACGTCTTTTTTACACACTGTAGAGAAAYACCAAAACTGGATAAACTAAATAATAAAATACTCAAGAATGAAAGTATTTACAGYTATGGCTTGTAAATACTTACATTATCTTAAAATATCTTCAAAGAAATTTTTAGATATTTACTCCAATGAGAATATTATGTTAATATTTGTGACCTGGACGGCAGATGCAAATTCACAGGAATGGATTGTGGGGATTCCCTCTCATCTGTTTACTAACAGTTTACCAGCCATTTTTCTGGATTAAAATTTTGCCATAAGCCTGCTCTTCTGTGTTGATCTCAAGTGTCAACTTGCTGCTGTCAGTGATTATCAGCAGATTTTGCTGCTGTTTAGTTTGTTTAGGTTTATTATTCAGTGTTATCAGCCTACKGTATTGACAAGGCTGATAGATGTTGTGTCTGTGCTTGCTGCAGCCACAGATAACCACATAGGGTCTCTAACCCAAGGGGAGATTGCTCCATCACAAYATTTTATTCTGTTCAATCAGTTTGCTCTGGAAAGAGAGAATTTGCCAGTATTTACCTCAGCATAGCATATTCCCAGTTAATAACAGGACCAATTTGATGCCATGCTGCAGAGTTATCACGAGATAATCTCTGTTCGTAGTTTTCAGTCCTCTTGCAAAGTCTGAAYGAAACTGTCTTTTCACTTGCAAAGTGACTGGAAGTCTTTACAAGATAATAAAGAGAAATTTAAGTTGAATRCTGTTGTTAAGTGGAGGTTATTGACCAAAGCCTTCAGGCCTGGAATGGAAACTGACACGGGATTCTTTCTTCATCCAACTGGGCGCCCTTTTTCCATCCTGGAAAAGTATCTGCATCCAAAGCAWCGTGRGCAGCAGGGGAGGGAGGGGATTCTGCCCCTCTGCTCTGGTCAGACCCCACCTGGAMCACTGCATCCAGATCTGGGGCCACAGCACAGGAAGGACATGGAACTGTTGGAGTGAGTCCAGAGGAGGGCGTAGAAAATGACCAGAGAAATGGAGTGCCTGTTCTGTGAAGACAGGCTGAGAGAGTTAGGGTTGTTTGCCCTGAAGAACAGAAGGTTCCAGGGCGACCTTATTCCAGCCTTTCAGTGCCTAAAGGGGGCCWAAAAGAAAGATGGAGAGGGATYTTTACAGSGGAATGTAGYMATASGACMAGAAAAAATGGTTTTGAACTGGAAGTGTGGAAGTGTGGAAGAAATTCTCTGCTGTAAGGGTGGTGAGGCACCAGAACAGGTTGCTCAGAGGTGCTTGCTCCCTGGAAATGTCAAAGACCAAGYTGGATGGAGCTTTGAGCARCCTGGTCTAGTGGAAGGACTCCTTGCCCAAGGCAGGGAGGTTGGAATCATATGATCTTTAAGATCCTTTCTAAGATTTTAATTCTTGATGATTTCCAGCTGGACAGACTTCTTGAGTACAGGCTAACATCTGCATTTTCTCTCCCTGAGAGAGGTCATGGTTCCTATGCATTATTTCCCAAATTTTCATTTACCTGTCTCAGTTGCTGCTGTTTCTTCTGCCTTTTATAGTCCATTATATTCAATCAGAACTATGAAATGCTGGTGGGAGAAAAGTTGGCAAGGATATATAGTTCATAGTCCTTTTTTTGTTGTGTGTTGCGCACTAGAATATTTTTGAAGCTTTTGCTCCTGAAAATTAAGTATATTTAAATGTGCACTTTAATTTTATTCTGTATTGCTCCCAAAGCATAAGGGATTTAGTGAATTCAAATGATTAACAAATATTGGCAGCCAGGTCTTTGTTTTTTCAGCTTGCATGCTCAGTGCTAGCATTATTTAATTTAAAATGGCTGAGATAAAGATCTCTCTYCTTGTAGCATGTCACTTTATCTAGCCTGTACAGCTCTCTTTTCTCTCAGTCAAATTACATGCCATGGGAGTTTTTGATGCTGATAAATAASAAAATTGAAGCACTGAGTGATTTCTTTGTACCTGTGGCAAACTCAGCTTTGAAAAAGAAATATTCTCAGATTTAAATGTGCAAGTGTCAATTTTTCATGACATTTTTGTTAAAAGTTTGTATTAAGCAGAAAAAGATAAGCTCCATAGGCTTTAAAAGGAAATACACATAATCATTTTGGACTGTATTTAAGGTGAACTATTAAATCAATTTGATTTTATATTCTAAAGGAAATAATATGAATTAGTTTAATTTTATACTATATTTGAATGCAATTCTTTTATATTTATAGCTAAAGATAAGCACAATGTTTCATTATAGTGAAGCTTTCGCTTTACTGCTCAGAAGATATWTCACAGTATGTTCTTCTAGGACCACTCAAAGGTTTTGAAAGGTTTTTCCCTTTCCAACATTACTTTTTTTCCAGAGTGAAAATAATGCAGCATGGGGAATTTGAGATTGAAAGGCTTCCTTCTCTGGAGGTCTCCAGTCCAACCCCCTGCTCAGAGCACTCCTACCACAGCCAGCACTACCTTGGGTWAACTGTGCCACTGCTCTGCTGTCTCAAAAACTGCTAAGGGTGCAGMAGGATATGTGTCTACACACACAATTTTTCAAAGTCTAGATTTCCATTTCATATTAATTTTAAATTTCTACCTCAAATTCTAAAAGTATTACATTTATACAGAGCTCATTAATGTAGGAGAGTGAAGATGGTGTCTTTTTAATGAATCCTGTTTTAATTTAAGAAAGTTTTGATTATGGTCTTCTAACAAATTGTTTCTTTTCTGCATCTGTTCTAAATCCTTTTGAAAGCAGCAAACATCAGGGGAAAAGAGCARATTTAGATGCAGCCAGAGCCACCTGCTTTAGGATCAGCAGAAATTTTCCATACAACTACATTTCTACCACAGAGTGCTGATGCACTGAAGGTGAATACACCCTGTGGAAATGTGTCAATACCAGTAAAGCTTTTGAAGAATATTAAATATTTTTGTCCCTTCTTTTTGGCCAATTTGGCTGCCAGTGTGTTCCCTCCTCAGCAGATCACTCACAGGCTGCTGCAATGCCGTGTTTCCTGATTCCTTTTGGAACCAAACCCACAAGAAGCAGTGTTTCACCTCCATTAGGTTTTCTTTCAGCCTTTTGGCATTTCCTCCTCTCTGCTGGTCAGATTTGTCTCAAGGTTTGCAGGCAAGCAGCAATTGCTTTCTAGAGCAGGCCTTGACCAGAGCTTCTGTGGGCAGATCTACTGTGCAAGAAGTGTGAAATTGAGAGAAAGGGGGAGAGGAGCTTCATTCCTGCAGTTTGTGGGGTTCTGCCTCTTCTGAGGCATGGAATAAGCACTGTCAAAATTGTGTAAGATGGAATGTATACTTGAGTATACTTAACCAGACAGGATATGGGTACTTTTTAGAGAAAATTCTGAGCCTCAGAAACTGGAAACCTTTTTGAACATAAAGAAAATGTGTGGTCTTTGGCAAGTTATTTAGTTAACAAACAAGAGATAAGCAAATTTATGACAGTATGMAATATTTCAATGGGTGTACACTACTTCTTATATGTGATTTCTTGCCTATCATACTAATGAGAACAAAGATTCATGACTGAAGTTCTCATTATATATTATTCAACTTCTATTGTTTTACTATTTAAACATCTGTGCAGTGTTTTGATTTATGTGAAGAAGTGGTCTTAACAGTATTGCWTACTCTTAATTTTTCTTAGTGGCTATTGTATCTCCTGATTTTCATTTCTTCCTGCAAATATTACTTTAAATTTTRTAGTATCTCACTCAATATGTACTTGTGTTTTTACTGCATATCATACATTTTCTCTACTTAAAGAATAGTAGTTGTTGGAGAGTAATCAACTGTTACAATCTMTTGCTAAACTGGAAAATATGAACAGAAAGCATCATGGTGGTTCAGAAATCATCCCTTTCATTCCACTGCAAAGGGGGAAATAATAACTGTATTAAACAAATACAAGTGAAGTTTTTGCAATGG
>NW_026623365.1:442027-464039 GCF_030028575.1 Malurus melanocephalus | reverse complement strand
GGACAAGCTGATGAAGAATGGGGTAGGGAGTAGACAGTGATTGAGAAGGAGCTGACCTGCTGGGTGCAGACTGCCATCAAAGGCAGCACAAAGCTGGAGGCCAGACACTGCTGGTGTGCCCCAGTACAGGCTCTAATCATGCTTAGCATCATGAATGACCTGGAGGATGGGGCAGTGTATTGTGAGTACACCGATGGATAATGCAAAGCCAGGATGGGAGGTTAGTGAATGTCCTGCCCTTCCCAGGGAGCCTGACGAGCTGCAGCAAAAGCCAGGAGTCTTGTGAAGTTTAGCAAAGGGTAGTGCTGAGTCCTGCACACTGGGAGAAAAAGCCTCACGAACTGTAACAACAGGAGATACAAAGTCCTGAATACCAGGAGGAGCAGCCCCATGCACAGGGCTGAGTGGCTGGTGAGCAGCTCTGCAGACAAAGACCTGGGGGTCCTGATGGAGATAAGATGAACATGTGACAGCAATGTGCCCCTGCCACACAGGCTGCATGGGGAACGCTCTCTCACAGAGTCACAACACAAGCTGAGTTGGAAGGGACCCACAGGGATCAGCAAGTCCAACTCCTGGCCCTGCACTGCACAATCCCCAGGAGTCACACTAAACTTGAGAACACTGTCCAAAAGCTTTTTTAACTCTGTCGGGCTGGTGCTGTGACCACTTCCCTGGGGAGCTGTTCCAGTGCCCAAACACCTCCAGGAGAAGAACCTTTTTCTAATATTCATATTAAACCTCCCCTGACTCAGCTTCGGACCATTCACTCAGGTCCTGTCACTGGTGGCCACAGAGAGGAGATCAGTGTCTGCCCATCTGCTTCTTACAAGGAAATTGCAGACTGCACTGAGGTCTCACCTCAGTCTCCTCCAGGTTGAACAGACACAGCTTCCCCTCAAGGCCTTTCACCATCTTTGTGGTGGTCCTCTGGATGCTCTTCAATAGTTTAATGTCTTTCTTATATTGTGGCACCCAAAACTGCCCCCAGCCCTCGAGACGAGGCCACCCCAGGTCAGAGCAGAGCGGGACAATCCCCTCCCTTGCCCGGCTGGCGATGCTGTGCCTGATGCCCCCAGGACAGGGCTGTCCCTCCTGGCTGCCAGGGCACTGCTGGATCAGATTCAACTTGCCACTGACCAGGAACCCCTTGGTCCCTTTTCACAGGGCTATTTCCAGCATCTCATTCCCCAGTCTGTCTGCACATCCAGGGCTGCCCTGATGCTTTCCCTTGTACACTTCACGCGGTTGGTGACTGCCCAGCCCTCTCATTTGTTGAGGTCTCTCTGCCTTGGAGGGAATTGACTGGGATTCCTCCCAGTTTTGTATCAGCTGTGAATTTGCTCAGTGTCCCTGGTAGTTCTGCATTCAGCTCCTTAATGAAGATGTTGAAGAGCACAGGGCCGAGGATGGAGCTCTGTGGAGCCCCACTAGTGACAGGTCACCAGCCTGATGTCACCCCATTCACTATAACCCTTTGTGCCTGACGAATTTCCAGCAGATCAGAAGGTGATCAGCACTGGTCAGGTCTGCTGTGCCTGGTTTTGGGCTCCTCTGCACAAGAAGGACATGGATTAACTGTAGAATGTCCAGCAATGGACTGTGTGCTGCAAATAATAACAAAATAGTATCTGATTTTGTATTTATTTCATTTTCTTTGCTTTTATAAACTGGTTTTGTTTATTATTTGTTTAGATTGATTTATTTACTTGCTAATTTAACTTGCAAAATAAATTTTATTATGTAAAACAATAATATCTCAAGCCAAAGCAAGTAGAAGTAATAGTGATTTTGGTTTTAACCTCTGCTCTTTTGAGAGATGTTTTGGCTGGGACATATGATATCCCCTCTTTTTTATTTCTAAAAAAAGATGAAAGGCTTCAATGTTTTGAACAGTGAAGGGGGTTAGCATACCTTAAGAACTACCATCACATAATCTGTAAAATCCAAAGCATATGACACAAAATTTGATTTTRGAGTGAGCTGTTATTACACCAAGATTGAGCTCATAATAAAATAATAATGAAAGTGGATATTTTATATTTTGATWTATGGTCTAAGAATAATTTTAAATCATATAAAAATACTGGTTTCCTAGCACGTCTGTGTTGGAAAAGAATTTCAGGGAAAGMTAGGGTAGAGTTAGGAAAACGAGAGGTGTAGCAGACTCTTAAATGTACTTTCCACACTAAGCAAATAATCCCCAAATTTGTTGTGCCCTAAAGCCAAGTGTTAAKCTTTAAGCTTGCCCTCAGGTGGCAGCTAAAAAGGAGCAGCACAGTTTTAAGGCAGAGGATCCTACAGGCACAGCTCAAACTTATCAAAAGTGATTCCTTGTCCTCCCTGTCTCACCCCAGATCAACAGATAAAGTGAATCCTAAGTTAAGTGATCTGCTTCTGGGAATGCTCACTGTCTTAGGATCACACTCTACTGAAAATGTTTGAATTAAAAGGTCCAAATATGGAGTTTTATAAGCTGTGTGGAGAACCTTGTCCTGAAGAAACAACCTGTTGTGTTCATTTGTGATGAATTGCTGCGGACTGACATCTTTGCAGCCTTTATTTACACAAGGAATGAAGTAAACGTAAAGTGCCACCAAAGTTCTCTTCATTATGTGCTAGAAAAACCTGCCCTGGTGTGTTTGAGCACCCTGCTGTGGTACTCCCACTTGCAGTCTGCCACTTCTTCATGATGAACATGCAAAAAATAGGTTAGACCCTCACAGTTCTGGGAGCAGGATCTCTTGAGATTTGTTTTCCCTCCCTCTCTGGGTGCCTGTGGGTTTGGCTGAGTGCTCACTTTGTAGTCTGTGCAAAAACTGCCATTGTTCTGTGGGGACAATGGGAAGCAGCTGTGAATGTAATTGTGCTCCCACCTTCATTTACGTTATACCACTCCTGGATATGGGGTACAAAGGGAGGCAGAAGGAAAGAAGGGATCCTCTCTGAGACCCCCAGCGAGCCACCACAGAATCTCTACTTGGAMACTGCAGCTGGGCTGTGACATGCCAGCATTTTTAATTCAGTYCCTCTCACAGTGCACTATTTGTGTCTCCTCAGCTTTCTAGTTTCATGCAAGTGATTATGAATTTGGTTTTGAGTGAATTGGTGCCAGACAGTCAGGCCYCAGGACAGTAAGAAAGACCACGTAGGTCTGTGCTTGATTTTGCCTCCTCTGAGTGCTAAAATGTCAGCTGAATTGCTTCAGAAGTGTTAGAAGGGCACAAATAGAGCACAAGGAGGAAGACATAAAACAAAAATACAGATGACAGACAGCAAAGGCTCAGAAACACCTCAAGGTGATGAGAGTGTATAAAAGAGACAGGAGAGCTCTCTGTCTTGGGCTGTTTCTGACTTATTTGTGCAAAACAATACCTTACAAGTTCTTGAATTTCTGGAAAGGTGSTGTTTATCCAGCCAGTGTCTCCCACAATCAGCTGACCACAAGACACCTATGGTTGCCATCTGAGCCTCTCTCACTTTTAAAATTTTCTTTCAGTTCTTCAGGTCTCCCTCATTTTCCTGGAAAAAATACTGAAGCTTTTTATGCTGCAGTTCATAGGCACTGTCTCTTCTGAGGTATTTTTTCACATCTATCCCAGAAGTGATGAAGTGAARGAAGCTTCAAAGGGAAGGAAGATGGAGATCTCAGAATAAAAGTAGAAGCTATTGCAGAACGGTTATTTTTCAGTATTATTTATTTAACGTATAAATGAAATTCATAAAACTATCTTTACCCATGCGCCACTTCTCTCCGATAAGATGATCTGTTGTTTGTTGGAGAAAATCTACTTTACCTGGCAGCCCAAGAATTAAAAAACACAAAATCCCTCACATTTAATTTTACATTCAGTTGCCTTTCTCCTTATATCTAAATAAATAATTTTTTGAATGATATATGCTTTGGAATAAGGTTATCTCTACACACAGAGGCTTTATCAAAGTAAAGCATGTTTATTTGTRTTAATGAGATGATTCACTGGCAGGATTTTTTGTCTAGTGCCAGAGTTCTCTATCTCCAGTGATTATTTCTGTCATCACAGGATTTTCTTATTTATTTTTTTTGGCTGACCTTTTGTAGACATCATCTTTCATTATGAAGCGTTAGTCAGGAGAATCCTGACTTGTAAACTGCACTCTCCTTCAGTGCTTACAAGCCATCAACTGTTGATGAAAAACAGARAAACATGAAAGAATGGCCTTGTGAGTACAGCTTTTGTACAGGATTCAAAAAACCTGTTTTAATTTGTGGTTTTGCCACACGTTTCTTATGTGGCCTCTGGAGAATTGTGTAGRCTCAGAATCCAAGCTGAGTAAACACGATAGTGATAATTCCTCCACTTCRTATTTACCTTGCTCTTGCATTACAACCTTTTCAGAAAGCACTATGAGTTTTACTGCATTTGCACAATGTAGAACAGTGGCCCGTGGGCTCYTCTGAGCCCACAGTAAAACAAAGGATTGTGTTAGAAGCAGCAAATTATCTTCTGTTTACAAATATGTTMGATGGAAAACAGTAAATGGGCCTGCCATGACTAATTTTGTAGGTATAGCATTAATATCTTGTAGTCATACACACTAGCTATTTCTAATTTCCTATGATTTATCCAGGGATGGTTCTGAAAATATAAATAACACAGTGAAGAAAACTTTTCCATCAGACTCGATCACTCATAAATATTGRTGTAATAGATCTCTATCTGAACTGGCAATCTTTTATTAACTCTTCATCAGGGGTAACGTGCTGTCCCCTGGACCAGGACAATGCTGTAAATGTGTGGAGTGAATGGAAAGCTGAAATGARTCCCTGGTGCACCAGTTTGGAGAGAGTGCTTAGAAGGTTTACATGCATTTAATGAAAATTATGTCCAGTGTCAGAAATCAAGTTGCAACGATTATCAGGTTTCTTGAGAATTACATAGAATCCCTCCAGGAAGAAAGGGATCTAATACCTATCTGTATTAATTCCATCTGAAGCTTCAAAATGAGAATGAATCATAGTCCATTTTTTTTTCTTGATATACACGAATAAAATTGTGTTTGTGTCACTAGAATTTATACCCAAATGTAATTCCTGACTTCCTARGAAAAGCTCTTCAAATCCAAAGAGGAAATAAACCAAATCATTTCACCTTCAAGTCACTTTGAAATACTTAATTTGACTGTCATGTACTCAGAATCCAGCACTGTGAAGAGYTAATTTCCAGAAAGCAATAAGAAGACTGGACAGTTATACTATTCCCTATACTACCTACTATTGGGTAGAAAGAATATCCTGTCCTGACCTTTGTGAAAAATTAGCATCTGACATGAAGTAAAATCCCTGCTTCCTCTGTTTGGATATTCACAAATACTGGTAATGATCACTGGGATTTTGCCCAGTTTCTCCAGAAGGGGAGATTTCAAGCTGTTCCAAAAGAAATCCCCATGGCTCTTYGTTTAGCAGATCATTCAAAGCACTTGCCTGGAGAAATGTATTACACATGGAGGATAAGAATTGGGAAGTTTCACACACAAATCAATTTTGACAAGAGCAGACCAGAAACAAATGCTCAAGTTAGTTTAATATTCCACCCTGGCAGTCCATGTGGAGAGCTGACAACCACCTGCCTGGCTTGGGCTACTGTAAAGTGTCAAAGAATTTTCAAAACTTGGCAGCACTTTGTGCAATTGCAGTCGTTGACCAGACAGGACCTGAGCCCTGGTGGTTCCTGAAGGAGATTCTGCTCACAAAGTYATGTTAAAATGAAGGCTGAAGCACTTACAAATCTGATTTAAAACTTGCACCACTCTTAGTGGTGCGATATTCAAGACTTAATGTTGTTGTAATTGACAATCATTATGGAAGCTGCCACAAATTTTTTCATTGCCTGTTAAGAGAGCTCAGAGTGTAGCAAAATTATTTGATTCACATGGAATTTTGTTTTTCAAAGGGGTTCTTTTCATTTTTGAGGAAGTGTTTTTTTGTTTTTGTTTGTTTTTTTTTGGTTGGGTTTTTATTGTTTGTTGTTTTTGTTGTTGTTTGGTTTGGTTTTTTACCCCTGAAGGAGATAGAAAGCAAAAGAGTTGCTGAAGTAGGTGAAGCATGTTTGTCAAATCATGCATGGATAGCACTGAAGTTCCTCTGGTTCTGTTTAACTGAGGTCCTCCAGAGGAGAAACCTCGACCAGAGAAATCTAGATCAAGAAATATTCTGACATCTGTAGCAGGGGTCAGAAAGGACACTGAGCAAGGAGTGACAAAGCACACGGATTTAAGGTGCCAGCCTGAACTTTAGAAACAGATATTGCATTGACAGGAGCTGAAACACCCCAGCATCAAAAAGAACACCTACTGAACCAACATGTAGAGTCATGCCGCAGTTTCTCATTTGTGGTCTTTGGAACAGAGAAAAGATTTTCAAGGAAGCTGTGGAAGTAGGATAAATGAAAATAAAGGTTATTAGGTGCTATGCTTTGACTTAAAATTTCTATGTCTATCTAAAGTATCTGAAATGTCTGTCTTTCTATGTTTCACTGTTTTGCAAATTCAGAATAGTTTTTTGCAAATTCAAAATAGTTCAGTCTAGCTTTAGGCTGTTTTTATAGCCGTGTTTCTTTGTTCTTTAGTCTCCTCTGTGTTGCCACAGTCCTCTTGGTGCTCCTTAATAAGCTGCTTCCATGAGTCCTCCTTTTCCAGCTCCATCCACCCTTCCTGCCTGCCTGGAGCATTGACAACTCTGAGTGGTGTCCCAGTATCCCCAGCACATTTCCTGCCTTGCACTGCAGTGATTCCTGTGCTGAGAACCATCCCCCAAACCATTCCACCATTCTTGCAGCACTTCCTGCATGTCCTCCCATCACTCACTGATCCTGCTGCACACAATGCTTGTCTGGGCTTGCAGTGGGTGAGAYTGCAGGCAGCAGTGCAAACCAAGGCATCCTGGAGAACAGAAATTGCATTCCAGGTGCCCCTAATTCCAGGATTTCTTTCCTAATCCTATTAAGGCTGCTGTTGAGCTGGAGGGTGATGGCTCTGCTGGGAGATGCAGTGTGCTGTGCCAATAACTTGGATGTGCTGGAATCTGAGAGGCTTTCATTGGAAATTATGCACTTCAGAGTACTTGTAAGTGCTTTTACTAAGAGCCTGTCAAAACTAATTCTGACGAAATGACCCTTCGTTAAAGTTGAAATTGCTTTTAATAAAAATTTCAGGGAGAGAAAAAGCATCAGAGATATTTTCCCAGCTACGTGAGTGGATTCTTCTTCCCCACTCCTCAGCCAACTTAATCTCCCATTCCAAACAAATCAGTTCTTAAAGGCAACATTGTGCAGTTTCTGCAGGTATTCTATTATTTAATGAAAACACATTTCAAGGCAAAAGGATTGATATCTTTCAGACTGCTTTACTTCTATATCCTGCTAAATTTCTTTCTTTGTGGTTCCTCCAAGACCATGCATAACAATAATGCCCAGAAGAAGCAGCAGTTGTTTACAGCAGATTTGATCCAAGTATAGAATACTTAAATATAGAAAAAGGGTTTGATTTTTATTTTTAAGCATTGCTACATTCATTTTCTTTGCTCTCAGAGGTGTGCTGTCTTTTCAAAAGATAAGTCCAAGTGAGAAATAAAAAGCAATTTATCAGAAGCATATGATTGAAATAAGGTAATTCAGCTCACTCAGTTTATTTTATAAATTATCATCAGCAGAGAGTAGGAGGAAAATGTTCATTTCAGACAAATAATCTTCTGAGTAAATACTTATTGTTTTTCACCACTAAGAACTTTTGCTATAAGGTTTTACTACAAGGCAGAAGACACAGTTTTTGTTTTGTTTTGTTTTGTTTTGTTTTGTTTTAAAAAGGTCTTTGTGCCCAGGGAGAATTTTGAACTACAAGGATAATTTATATTGGACCACTACACAAATTGTATCCAAGGGATTGCAGCATGTAATGGAGAGCATCCGTTTGTTGTTGAGGTTTTTTTCAGTTTTTGTGGTATGTGTCTTCAAAAAACACGTAAATGGATCAGACCCTCCAGTTCAGATTGTTCTTTCACTTGGAAGTAGCTGAGACTGTTTCTGGAAGGCTCTTGGRGATGGAGGCAAAGAACTGGAGCCTGCATTTCACAGGAGGCCCCACAGGGAGCAGATAAACCCACACCTAAGGTATGGCAGTGAAACCTAAAGGCTAAAGAGGATTGTGCAGTTTTCTGCAGTCCAGAAAGTTCTTGATTACACTGAAAGCAAGACAACAGTAGATAGCAAGGAGCGTGGTTTATGAGCTTTTAAATTTTCTAGTTTGTCCATTTCTATAATTTAGGGTTTTTTTTGCCACCTTTTATTTTCTCGGTTTAGAAAATAATGTATTTTAYATTCTTAGATACAAGATAAAACCTGCATTCCTTTCTTTTTTCTTTTTTTCTTACCTTTTCTTGATCTCATTGTAAAACATGCCATTCTTACAAAAGTTCACTGTAAGTTCATTAGTAAGATCATGCAAGACTGTAGTTGTTTCRGAGTACTTTTATAGAGTTTAAGATCAGTAACTATTTTACCTATTTTTCAAATAACTCAAGTGCAAATAGAATACATTCACAAAAAGTGTAATAAAATATATATATAAGCAAAACGATGTAAATAAATTATCAATGCAGTAAAAAAAGTCRAACAATTTAAATTTCTTGCTGATTGTGCACATTTCAGGCTGCTGAGTTATTACAAGGCACATTCTAATTTTCCAGCTYTAGCTGCCTGATTGATCATGAAGGGTGGATTCTGCAGTCTCTCCAACACTTTATAGGTCTCTGGTATTTTAACTCACTTCATTCCACTATCTGATCACTGACACAGCAACATTATATTCCTGTAAGCATTCTACTGCTCTTATTCAGGTATCCTGAGGATTAATGTCAGACTGCAAGTGGCTTTGCCTCCTCTGCTGCATTTCTGAATGCTTTCATTTCCAAACAATTCCCAGTCACCAGCCCTGGCAGGAAACCTTGATTGGCACTGGCAAGAGAGGAAGTCTCCCATTTGTAGTAAACTGTTGTTTAGATGTGAAAGGTCATAATGAGCACAGCCTAATAAAGCAGTTGGGAATTTGCAGTCGAGTCCAAACATGTGATGGTTGTCTTGGCTGGGATTCTGTATCAGGGATTCTCAGAGATTCAGACATTTGGCATCAGAGACTTGAGGCTTTCAGCCAACACTTTGGGTTGTTATTCCAGCTCTCTGCCCTCTCCTGCACAATTCATTCACTCAGCTGTGCTTGATCCTCAGCTCTTCCTTCTTAAGGGAGAATCCTCCTGCCTTTCCTCAGCTTGTTCYCTCTCATCACTTACTTGAGAGCTCCTTGTTTTTCCTCGGTGAAAGGAGGAGMTTTACATCTTCATTTTTATGTTTGAATGGATTTTGCTGATCTGGTTGTTGAGCGAAGACTCTGTGAAACAGCTGCCCCAGCATAGTGAAACTTGTTGAGGCTTGGACAAGCCCTTCCCTGCCCTACCTGAAGGCATTAGGAACAGAAAAAATGAAGTGACCTTTTTTCATTATGAAGTGACCTTTTTTCATTATGAAGTGACCTTTTTTCATTATGAAGTTTTATGATTTAAAAATTTGCCTGTGGACAAATAATTATGCAAGATGTAAGAAAATAACTCCCATCAAGACAGACAAGTGGAAACAGAATTTTCTATTGATGTATGAGATCTATTAAAAGGAACTATTGATATAAAAATTTCTTCTTAGAGTTTTTTTCTAAGTGTCCTCTGCTGTCTCTTGGTGATATTTAAAGTACTGAAGCACARTTCTAAAGAGAATTCTTATGGGACCTGTGGTAATAGTTATAGATAAATTGTAGACAAAAACTTTGTTTAGGTGTAGAAGAAAATATACCTGATAAATATGATTTCTGTTACAAAACCCCTCAATAAACATTTATGTATTTACCATACTTTTCTGTCTGACAGAAAAGTTCACATCCAAATAAAAAACACAGGCAAAATATTTTTTACACATAAACTACTATTTCTAGAAGCTGGGTTTTTTCAGAGGACACCTAGYTAATAAGGATTTTTTTAAAATTGGGTCTTTAAGGTTGACTGCTTTCATTTTCATCCAAAAGAACTGGCTACTGCTTCTGCTGGGAATAAATAATAGCAGTGATGGYGTGTTTGCTCTTTACTCCCTCTCTGTCTTAGTCACAGAAAAGATGTCTTATCATGCACTGGAAGAATGTAAGTTCATTTTTCTTTGCTGCACAGTGATGACAAAACTTCTTGAGACGGTACTTCTGGTAGGTCTCTAACGCAAAGGAGCTCTTAATTTTAAAAATTCCTCTCTCTCAAAATTCCCATTAGAAATAAATAGACCAAGAATATGCAGAATTCAACTTAAATACAGGACTTTAAAAAATACTCCTTTTTTACCTTGTACTAAATTCAGATTGTCTTGAAACCTAATCTTTGCAACCAGCACAGGGAAGCTATGTGTGTTAACTCATTGTGGCTTGTGTTTTCCATCTGCTGGAAACAATTTTTTTTTAGATTTTTTTAGTTTACCCTTGAAAAGACAGGCTGTCTTGCATTTAGTTGCAATTACCCTGAGTCCTGCTAACCCTGTGGTGTGAGACTAGGGCTCCCTTTCTCCATTCCAGAGCTTCCTTCTCCCTCTCGTGAGAGTGCTGTAAATGCACAATGCTTCTTCCTTTCTTGCAGGAGTCCACCCTCAGGAAAGTAGGAACAACTGGCCTTCCAGGCAGAGACAGAACCCCTGTTTTGCCTTCTCTGAGCCCATTTCAGACAGCCCCTTCTTGATCCAGAAATGTTCCAATGCTGTCTGAGCTGTGGTCCTGCAGGATCTCCTCTCAGGTTACTGATGTCAGCCCATCTTCACTCACCTGCCCTGTGGCCAGCAGTATTTGCCCTGCACAAACATGGAATTAGAGCAGAGCAGGTTTAAAGGGCTCTGAGCAGGTCTTGTGATCACAGATGTCACATACAGAAATCCCTGCTTTAGGTTTTTGTGGAGAAGAGCCAGTTTTCATGTGCCTCTGTCAGACTTCAACAGAAAAAGATAGAAGAAGATATAGGTCAAATCACTGTAGCAAATCAACACAGTGCTTAAAATATAGCAATAGAATTTACTTAATACTGGAGAATTCATGTTTTCCTCACTGAACTGGAGAAGTTAGTCTCTGAAAGGCAATATTTCTGAAAGATACRTGAGCCTTATTTCTGAAAGCTCCTYGAAAGCCCAAGAAATACCAAGATCATGAGAAACAGCAAAAATCTAGTTTTTGATTTGTCAGTGTAAATCCCATGAGCTGCAGCTTGTTTTTCTGTCATCTTGGATGCAAAGGTGATCAAAAGGCTCACAAGCCTGTTATTTTTCATAACAATATGGAAGTCTTCTCCAGCGTTGTGCTGCATACAGTTTGAATGACATGAAGTACTTTTAGCAAGAYTCATCAGCAGAATCAGCACCTTTGTGCTTTGAAGATCAAACGACTTTCACAGATATGATCACTCCCATTTTTCATGTTATCACATTCTCCATTTTCACCTTGTACTTCTGAATGATGGCAAATTCTAGTTTTGATAACTGCAGATGCAGCACTTACGACTTTTATTTCACACCTTTCAGTCCTGAGACCTCCAAATCTAACTAACTGCATCACTTTTATCTTCTCACCAATGACTCTCTGGCTGAGATGCTGTTACAATGGAGTGAGGCTTGAAACCACCTCTGTGGGCTTTAAAGGCTGATSATTCATTGGGGGTGCTGATGAATACAAATTCTGTCAGCAAAATTTGAAAGTGAAATCTTTTCAGGATCTATGTTGCCACAAGCCCTTTTCAGATTTTTCATCCCCAAAACTGAACCCAGAAACTTGTCAGCCCATCATGAATATTGAAATKATAAATAAATACAAATCAGATCATCTGATAAAGTACCCTATTCTCCCCTTCCCATCCCCAGCACGTGAATACTGCTATATTAAAACCTGGCATTTCAATCACAGCAGAGGCACACTGCTGATATGAAGGATCACCTARATGGAATAAATGTAAACGAACATTTTCACAGCCAGACCTTAAATGTGCTGTGCGTGACCACATGTGAGACAAATATAAATACCATTAATCAGCTTTGGAGAAGATTTTTCCCTTTGCATCTATGTCCTTTCCTTTTTTTTTAACAGCTAAAAGCGCAGGGGGAAAGGGGCAAAAGTAGTCTCATTTGCTGATGAACTATAACACTACAAATCATCAGGGAGAGAGCCCTGGTGTCTGAGCACTCAGAAAAATAACACGGGCTATTTTTGACAACGACATAAAACACCATATTTTTCTCAGTAAATTAACCACAGTAAGTGAAATGATGGCTGAAGGCTGCATCTGTRGGAGACAAAAATGCTGCTTTCCTCCTACCTAGACAACAAAGTTTAGACAAGCATGAAAGTTGCCTGCTGGGTTATTTCTTCACAGCTTGCGTGGGTCGTGCATTGCTTCTCTAGATGAATTAACTCTGTGGCGGTGTAAAGATGGTCATTGACTTGCAACTGCATTTAGTTCTTTGAAAATGCACATGCCAGACACACTGAATATGGGAGCTGTGAATGCTGATAATGCCAGGCTGTACAGTACTGAATTCCCAGATGTGTTAGGGAAGGCTGATATAGTTCTTTGAAGGAAGAAAGACAGGCAAAGATGTAAGCAGCAATATTATTGCACTTCTTGGAACCTGCTTGTTGGATGCTGTYTGGCAGAGCAGAGAAGGCTACAGCYGTGCTGGCTCTGTTTTCTCTCTGGCAGCCTGGTGGGACCATAGGTCAGTGCTGGCTGCTTGGGCTGGGCTACCCAGGCTGTCCTTTTCTCTGTAGYRAACACCTAGAAAGGAGCTTTGAATTCAAATGGCTTTTTTTTTTCTTGTCAGGYTTTTTCTCAGGCCAGTTCAGAGACTACATTGAATGGTACAAATCCTGACCCACCTACTTTCTGCCACCTTGGCACGATTTGTGTACTCTCCTCTCCTCCACAGCCTGGAGGTCCTGGGCTCTGTGGAAGATTCCCAGCTCACTAGATCTTTTTCATTCTGTCTTCTCTGTCTTTCTGGACTGGAAACATCCATCTCCCAAACACAYCTGGTCCCAAGGCAYAGCTTCTCCAGAGGGCACAGCAGCCTGAAGAGAGRAACCACTTGTGTCCCTGAAGAAGAAACAACACAAAGAAACTGTGAGTACAGACATTAATTCCATAATTCATCTGAAATAATAGTGRCCATGGTCCTTCATGAACTGAAATTCAGAGTTTGTGACCTAGTCATTCAGGTACCAGGAAGCTGGATATCAAAACAGTCAATTTGTTATGCTTTTCTGTACCCTTTTGTGCTCTTTCAGAAATCCTGCATGCCAATAAAAGGTTACTTCTTCAATATTACCAAATGATGGAGAAATGTATGTTTTCCTTTTTCAGATTAATGAGTTACAGATGCTGCATTTGTTATTAACTCCTTCTATGGTAAAATTAACGTGGTAGATTTGCTAGTGAATCTCAGACACACAGGAAAATGTCTCATGACACACTCATGTCCTTACATGTACATGCCAACTAACTTACAGCTAATTTAGTCAAAAAACAAATCCAGGAAAGACAAARTAAGGAGAGTCTCTAGTGACATCACATTCCTGCCCACAAAATATTGCTTCCTTAAGTGCAGTTTGAAGCCAAATGTATGCATTTGTAAATGAAGCAGCTAATTAACTGCTCCAGTGGAGGATAATGGGTGGAAGCAGAGTTTTAAGCAAAACCAGCGTGCTTTCTAGCATAACAGACAGAGGCAATGTATTAAGAATGCATCAGGATTTCTAAATCCATGAGCAAAAGACATCTGAGTTTTAGGACAGGAAATCTGGACAGTCAAATCAACAGTTTCCAGTAACCATTATCTTTCAAAGGGTGTTCCAGATTTCTCTCAAGATTCCTCATTCTGAATCAGCTTCTCACCTATTTTTTCTTTGCATTAGTGGCAGTTTGTTTGTTGCAAAGATAATTAAAGCAGGAAYATCCTAGAAATCATGTAGTGGTTCTTACCCAGACCTCTGCTAATAAATTCGTGTCTGATTGACTGTTTAGAAGTGTCGAATTAACTTCTCTGCTTGGAGGCTTCCACTGACTTAAAACACCTCACAGATCAAATGTGTGACTTCTCTTTGATTTGTTTATTACACCCAGCAGTACAGAGCTGAACAGCATGAAAAGGTTTCAACAGCAGCTCTGGGGCAGTGAATTAGCAGAATGACTTGCAAGATTACAGTGTTTAGTAGTGATCACAGCACTGTCACTTTTCATCATCCCCTGTGAGGAAACCACAGACATAAACAAC
Source organism: Malurus melanocephalus (assembly GCF_030028575.1). Taxonomy (NCBI): domain Eukaryota; kingdom Metazoa; phylum Chordata; class Aves; order Passeriformes; family Maluridae; genus Malurus; species Malurus melanocephalus. The sequence goes on along the minus strand of NW_026623365.1, from coordinate 449,673 downwards.
AGTGTTGTGTAGGTGCTTCTGTCTTGGTTATGCAGCATCCTCCTTTTCCTAAGACATACTTCCAAGAAGCTGGACCACATGAAAAAGGAGTAAACTTTGTGTAGAGCATCTTAAAGGGTTTCTCATATCAAACTGCACTGTGTAAAAGATAAAGATGTCTTTTGTAGTTAAAGAAACCAGTGGGGATGTATGCAASTGAAGGGAAAATGTCCTGTATTCTACAAGTTCCCAGGCAGGGCATTCCTGAATAGGAACAAGTATACAGGTCAAAGCAGCTGAAAGGCAGAGTAAGAGGTAAAACATCAGCCACATTTTCCCCCATAAAATTCCCCCATAAAAGATGTTATCAGATTCTCTTTGGAGAGATGGGCTCATCCAAAATTAAATTAGTTAAATCAAGTAAAATCTGTTGGAATACAGGGCTCAGGAGAGAATTTCAGTTGAAGTTCCACCTCAGGTTTTTCCCCAGGTCATTTGCAGTGGCATGTCCATAACCCAACAACACCCRATATCTTGAGACCATTCTTTTTCCATTTAGGGAAGTTATTTAGCACAAAATGCTTTAACMAGATAAAGACTTTTTCCTTCTYTCAAATGCTTGTCTTCTTCAGTGAYATATGTRTGTGTTTCTGATACACAGTTCATCTAAATAGATTAACTAAAGAAAATATTTCCAATCTTGATCCTACTGATGTTACTTACTTTCAGCTGGGACAGAAAATGCCAGAAGATAGTATTTTTACTATGTATAAATTAAAATTCTCTGTAATAAAGCAGGTTTTACTGCATTAAAAATATAAACAAAATATCATTGTCACCCATTATGAAGAGATTTCCAAGTTTTGCAGTGCTAGTACTTCAGTGGCTAAAGTTTTCTTGCCGATATTTATTGTCAAAATGGATAGGAATACACACCAGGAAGGGCCACTTGGCTCACTGAAACAATTCTGCTGTTGCAGACAGCCAATTTTTTCATACACTGATAGAAGCTCAATTTTTAACACTAATGAGGTGTTTTCTCCCTTGTGTCATGCAAAAAGATGTTTCAGGACTCACTCAAGTAGAATGAAACCTCTAGATTAAAGCACACATTTATTCATTAACAGAGATCCATTTGTTTCTGTGACAAAAATGCCCTTTAAATATTTTTTCCACCCATACTTCTGATGTTGTGTTTATAGACAGTATTCATATCTCTGCTCACTCTTACAAGTACTTCAAATCTTGCAAAACACAATAACTAAGAAGATTGGCTCTTTAGAAGAATATGTTAAATTTGGAAGTAATGCAAAAAAATGTTTGAGACTCTTGATCCTGTAAAGCACAAAATACTCAAATTGTGGAAAATACAGAACTTTATTTACTCTTATCTCTTTCAAATATGAGATATGGGAAAATTAGGTACAAAGGAAGAAGTTAATATGGACMCTGTTCTGATGGTGAGGTGTGTAGGAAAATTTATTGGGTTTTACACATAACCTTGGATTATTGGGAAAGTTGTTTTGTTGAAAGAAGAAATATTTGCAGAGATTACCTAGAGATTACCATCTGAGCTCCTAGTACTCATGCCTTGACAAATCCCCTAGATAGGGACACACTGGATAAAAGGGGGTAAAAATTCTGTTCTGCAGACCGGATCATGTCTTTAAATTTTTCTCTTTGTGCTTTGTGATATTACCTTCCAAAGGTAYTTTTGAAAAGTCACTGTAGAACTATTTTCAGGTGTAATTATCACTAGTGCCTAGTGGCTATATAAAACTGCACCTGAGAGAAGCAAACTTGTATGGTCTGCAATCACAGATAAAAAATTACCAGAAAATAAAAGGTCAGTTTAATGCAAATTGAGCCCACAGGTAAAGTATTTCCAGATACTTTTKTTGATTTCAGTACTCTTTGAAACCCTTTGAATCCACTTTAAACAGYTGTTCTTTTCTAGATCAGCTCTTGTAATTCTTCTGGGTAACAAGCTGCACTTCTATAAATATGAGAAATAACAGTTCTTGATCTTCTAGCATAACGCAAGATACTATTCATAATTTGTTTAAAAACCACTGTTGATTTAAATTTCATCTTTAGAGGTCATGGCTAAAAGTCAGAGGAGACCCCAAAACATCGAATTTGCATTCTGTTGTGTAGATTGGATGCTGGAAGTCCTAACAGAAGTGCCTCTTCCTCAAGGCTGTTCTAAAAGCGATTATGCTATCAGCAGTTACTCTTTGCTGTGTTTCTGGAGAATCAAACATTCCTGAATGGCCTCAGATTTGCTTTTCAACAGCAGCTTAGGTACCTTTAAACCGAATAAGTACTGGTCTCCAACAGAAAAGAAGGCTTGAACATATTTTTAAACATCACTTTATTTATATGAAAATCACCCTGGTGTGTGTATATTGTGTGTTATYAGGTTCTCTAAAAGGAATATGTTGGGCTGAATTTTATTAATACCTGTCACAAAACTCATGGTTTCGTTCCAAAGACACTATTGAAAATTCAATTTAAGATATATTGTAGTTCAAATTATATTTCTCATGGTTTTTATCCTGCAATATTAGGTTGGAACACAGGAAGTTAAAGGCTAAAGGCTTTGCTATTCAGAATCCCAAAATGCATCAAACTGGTTTTATTTTTTCCTTTTCTTTAACTAAAACATGAACAACTGGGCAACAGGTTATAGACAGCTCWGTTCATCAAGGTAAAATCAGATTGTTTCTGTTGGACTTGGTAATGAAGTTATGCAAAGCACTCACTAATTGCAGGTATTTTCCTCTCTAATTTAATAAGACAGGAAATCTGAGCCATAGGAAAACAGTTGGGAAAACAGAGGGAGGTGATTGAAGTGTTTTGAAGCCCATTCCCAGCCTTGGCTCCYTCCAGTCACTGGCACTTCTCATTTTACTTTTTCTAGATAATGCCAATGGCTTACAGTGACTAGGCACATTTCATTGGATCACATTGGATGTTCTGTGGCTGGAAGGGGCCCCTGGCAGCGCCTCATCTGATTTCTGACAACAGGGCCACGGCCAACACAAGGCCAGGTCAGCCAGAGCTTTGACCGGATGGATCCTGAAAAACTCCRAGGTGATTCTTCACATCCCACTTACTTTGGGAAATTGTAACTGGAAATTACATAGGGCTTTGTTTTTTTCCACACCACTGATCTCTTTGCAACTTTTAAGATCAAGTTACAAGAACGAGACTATTTTCTACTATCTTAAAAGCACCAGCCTCTTAAAACTATCCACATTTTCTATGCTTTCTCTATATTTTTCACTCCATTGGTTATATTGTCACTCACTTTCAGAAGTCTGCAAATTAAAAGAGTGTTTCTTCTGAGATTTTCTGAGATGTGTACGGTTCATTCAGGGTGCTAAGTGTAACAAAGTTATCTGCATAATGTGGCGTGTGGGATCATTATATGAGCACAACATCTGTGATGTGCCAGAGCACAAGTCAGCTGCTATGATACAAAGCAAAGAACTGAAGTGTTTGAACACAAAAGACACTTCCTTAATTGTCAAAATTAATGCAGCTTTTATTTTGCAGGCAAAACCATGTTAGACACATATTAGATATTAATTTTAAAAATCTGGGGTATTTCTTGAAGCATTGCTGCTTCCTTATTGATGTTTCAGTATCAGCATGTCTACATAATATGTCGGCATTGCTCTGATTTTAAATTTTGTTTGCAAGCTCATAGTGCTTCTCTGTTGAAAAACATCTGTTTTGTTGATKATCTTTGTGCTGTCAACTCTATTGTGCCATCCCAATTCTCAGATCTTCTGTTGCATGTTGCATGTGTAACAGCAGCTATAAATACAAGCTAAAAGTCACACTGAAACTGTGGACAAAATAAGTGCATAATCTGTTGTGTCTGTCAATGTCCAGAATGAAAATGCTCACAGATGAATAGTCCGTTTTGAGGGCAAGAGGTAAACTGAACTAAATAGGCAAAATCACTTTGACAGGAAATAATTTCTACAAATTTCTACAAATTGTGGATAAAATCTTAACACATCAATATATATATCTTTGAGAGAGTGAGAAGCTATTGCTTTGGAGAAAAAGGAAGAATTTGTYATGTGTGTCATGAGAAATGGTGTCAAATCTCTTGCTGAAATCAGGATAAATAACTTCCACTGGTCTCCCCTTGTCCCCTTGTCCGCTATCACCCCATCACAGAAGGGCAGCTGGTCAGGCATTTCAACCTCACAAACAAATCCTGACCAATTCCAATGACTGATTTTTGCTTAACATGGTTGGAAATGGCTTCCAGGAGGTTTTCATGCATCACCCTCGCAGGGAGTGTGATGAGGCTGATTGGATTGCAGCTCTCCTAATCTTTCTTCTTGTTCTTGAAGACAGGAGTGATGTTGCCTTTTTTCAATACTCAGGAAACTTTCCTCATTCCCACAGCCTTTCAAATATGATAACAAATGGCCTCACAATGACAGGTCCTTTAATACTCAAGGATGCATCCTGTGAGGTCCCATGGACTTGTGCATGKGCAGCTCATTCAAATGTTTCCTGAATTGATCCTGCTCTATTGAGGGTAAATCTACATTGCTCCAAACTTTGTTATGGATTGGAGAGTCCTGGTATTCCTGAGGAGAATTCTGGCCAGTAAAATACTAAAGAGATGAAGAAGAYATTCTGTACCTCAGTGTTTTCCTTGCCCCTTGTCACCAGGGCTTCTTCCCAAATTAACACTAAGACATTCCAGTTTCCCTTTGCTGCAGATATTCCAGTGAAAGCCCTCATCATCTGTCCCCAGTCATAGCTCCATCTGTTCCAACCACTCTCTGCTACAAAKGRCAACTCAGAATCACAGAATYACAGGAAAAACTATGTTGGAAAAGACCTTTGAGATCATTGAGTCCAACCTAACAGGACCTTCTTAGCTAAACCAYGGCACTRAGTGCCYCAGCAAGYCTTGTTTTAAACACCTCCAGGGGTGGTGACTCCACCACCTCCCTGGGCAGCCCATTCCAATGCCAATTTTTCTGTGAAGATTTTTTTCCTTCTCTTCCTTCTTCCTATGGAGCATGTGTAAAACTGCATCACATTTCTAGTCAAAACACAATTTCAAGATTAGTGAGCAAGGCCAAAAGGCAGCATGGTGTTCAAGATTTCAGCATGGGAAGGACAGCTTAGCTGCACCTGTTGTACAATCTTTGAGTGCGTCACAGCCTCTAGAATTTAAGCAGCTGTGTCCTTGACCAGCTTTTCATGCAAGTTTCCTACCTSGGAAAAAGTGCCAGCAAAGCTGAGTAGAATCTGAGTGTTCTTTCTGTATTCATAATAAGTAAACAAGCCTTTGATAAGGAATGGTTAATAAAATACTCTTTTAGACCTTGYATTGAAAAGAAACAAACAAGCTATAGTCAGAGAAAACTGTCTCAGTATTAGGAGTTGATTAGAATGACAAATTCTTTGCAGTTAGTCTGGTTTTCCTGCCATTCCTGYCATTACTTTTGCTACCTGTTCCACTCCAAACCATTTTTAGAACAATAAAGCATAGGTATGTATAAGAGTATTATATGCAACTTCTCACAGAAATATTCTTTTATTTCAATACTTGAATTATTTATATACATATTTATGAATTTTTTCCAGTCTTGAATGAAAGAAACTCATACCTTCCCAGTATTTGAATAATGTATTTACTGCACAGACCACAATTACACAATTTTCTGACATAACACAATAAAGCAGAATAATCTGAAGGTGCCAAAGTAGAAAAAAAGCTTTTTGGGTAAAAGTGCATTTGAAAAGCCAAGAAGGGTGATTTTATGATACAGTGTCTCTTTTCCATACCTATATAATTAGTATAAAAATTGGCACGTGACAACATTTTAATGTGCCTTTCATATGCAAAAGTGGTGATTTCTGCTAATGTTTTGTTATAATGAGGCATATAAAAACTACATTAGACACGTCTTTCATGTTCTGCGATTTATGTACAACTAAATTTCTTAAGATACGATTTTGTTACCCACTTTATTTAACTTTCTGGGAAATTAGGTTTTCTCGACATCTCCAATTTGCAATCTGTGCCTGTCTTTAGCTAGACTASAGTTCCCAAGGAAAGTTTGATGTCAACAGCATTAAGGCATTTCTCAACATAACACAGGACTTTGGGAAGCCTCTGACTGACTGCTGGGAAAGTCAAATGTCAGAATCATAATGACAGCTAGCCTGCTATGGCAGAAAAATGAATCCCAGTGATGGCTCTTTGGTGATTTTTTTTTTTGAATCTCATGTAGAAGCAGGAAGGCATGGATGTTTTCACTCTGAGCATTWAAAAAAGGTTGTTGGTGCAGCAGAGAGTTTGTGCTGACTCAGCACTGCATTATCAATCACCTCTTCTTGACTGTGGCAGGCAATGCAAGGAGCAACGACCACAGGCTGCAGGTTCTGTGTGTCTCTCTTCCAGGACTCACACGGACAAGTGTGGCAGAATCTCCATCCCTGGAGGAGTTCAAGATTTGTTTCAGAAATGTCTCAATCATTTCTGAGGAATGAGATTGGAAGTGGAGATAATGAGAATGTTTCTGGAAGGATGGGAGAAAATCACCACTTCTGCATATGAAAGGCACATTAAAATATTTTCACTTATCAGTTTTTATATTAACTATATAGGTATGGAAAAGAGACTTTTTTAAAGGTGTCTCTCAAGCACTGCATCCTCTGATCTTTTAGTTGAAGAATCAGCCAATTCCAAACGAAAGTCACTGGTATACATTAGAAGAACAATGATTGTTTTAAAAAATGAGTAGGATTTTATAATGAATTTTGTCTTTTTTTGTGTATTTTGGTGTCTATTCCCACTGTCCCAGGAAGTCCATGAACACAAGCAGAAAACTATTTCATGGCAGTAAGGATATGTTTCTTTAAAATAAATGTCARTTTCTAGAAATATTAGAGAATGACTGGGTTTAAATTGTTAAGTGACTTATTACGCTTGTCAAGATTGTAGTTAGAAACAGGTTAGTGGTGACCAAATCATTATTATGTAAACCCTTTGGAAAAGAAAAATATAATAAACAACCATATTTTACAAGCTTAAAAAAATAATAGCTTTACCAAATCAAACATAACCATTTTTTTCTCTCACCTCTGTCACCTTCAAATCATCAAACAAAACTCAATTTTCTTCCAACACTAGAATTGCAATGGACTACCATTTTGATAAACCCTTTCATATTAAGCAACCTCTTAATATTTTCATAGGATAAAATTGATGTTCAAGTAGATGATCCAGAATTTTTTGCTTTTGGGAATTGCAGGAACTCTGATTTTTGTAAAAGTAGCTCTCTAATGCCATTCCTTTCTGTCAAGTGTTTTGGATTTTTTAGAGGTAATACATTTATCTGATTTTATAAAACAGTGGATCAGCATAGTTTTAAGCATCTGCTCAGAGACGTAGTAAAACTAAAATCAAAGCTTAAACTTTAAAGCATTTTATCTTTTTTTTTTTTTTGATCTTTGACAACCTAAAATTAAATTCAATAAGCATTCCCTCTAAAATTAATAAATTATGCCATTTTTTAAGTAACCAAGGAATGTACTAAAGCACCTTTTGTTCCTTTTTATGAGAAAAGTGGAATTAAATTTATTTTTTCAATCCCCAGTGACATATTCTCTGATGA
>NW_026623365.1:435019-441947 GCF_030028575.1 Malurus melanocephalus | reverse complement strand
TAGTGTAGAAAATATATCCAACTACTCTTATATGAATGCTGCTGAAAACATCTTGAAAATGGGTAGCATAAAATATGATTTACCCAATCCATTTTTGGGTTTACTAATTCCTGATGGGATTATAAGAACACGTCTGGAACTAGTGCTGCAAAAGGAACAATTTTTACCATTTTATATAACMTTACTGAAGTTTCAAGGATTTTCCCACTATGAAAAACCTGGAACGGACTGAAAAAATGAGTGCTACACTGCAGAAGACCTGATRAGCTTCAGAAGAGAAGTCTCAGTTGGAATGTGATGGGCTGGTTTGGATTTTTGTTTTGCCAAATTTGACCATTAGTCTGAGATCTACTCAGTCATATAGGTATTTGACAGCCATGATTTTTTACTTTCTAGTGTCTTTTATGACTTTCTGCTTTTATTTTTGTGGTTTTGGTTTTTTTTCAGTGTGTGTTTTGGCTGTTTTTTTTCTTTTTCCTATTCAATAAATCATTACCTAAGGCAGAAGGTGTCATCTAGTTCAATTTTGATTTAGATGAATGATTTAAACCCTAAACTGTGCAATTAATAACTGTTGCCCTATTTCCACTTTTGATGGATCAATATTTTCCAGTATGCGAAAAACACCATTAAATAAAAAAAGCTCATCTGGCTCTCTGTAGAGCTGACCTTTGGCTAGTTAGAGAGCATGATGACTGTATGATTCTTGTAKAGGACATTGTGGTATTACACTGTGTTAGATTTTTAGCAGCTATTGCTTGTGGGCATATCCACTTGGACTGCAATATCAGTTTGAATTTGAGCAACAGCAAATAAATCCATTAAGGCAAACCTGAGTGTTAACAGAAATGACTTTCATTCATCCTTGAGCCTGCTAAAATATTTGTCTCAGTGCTGTTAGTGAAACATTCACTATAGTTAGATTACTGAAATTAAGTCTTTTTTGTGAACATCCTTTTTAAAATATTGTTTACAGTACTGATGAAACAAAATATCATGTCCTACTTCAAAAAGAGCAGCATTTTGTTGATGAATGAAAGGATCTATTAAAAAAAAAAATAAAGCACTTTGTGATACTTAGAGACGAAAGTTATTCAGCATAAATGACTTAGCAACAGCAGCTGGAAACATATACACCATCAGGTAAGGCTTAGAAAACACCTCGAGTAAAGGATACATTTGATTTCATCACCAAATGTTAATTTTCTTGAGACAGATTCTATCCTTGAAAGGATAGGAGGCATAATTGTCAAATAGCAGTCTTGGTTGGAATTAAGATTGTAGTTATGGCAATATGGGCCATACAAAGGTAAATGTTTCAGGAGACAGAACATTGCTATTCAGATAATTTTCCAGCTGAAATATATTATCTTTTTTGTTTTGAATAATCATGGATGACTGGAAGTCCTTCCTTACAGTACTGTCCTGRTTTTGCCTGGTATAGAGTTAAATTTCTTCCTAGAAGCTGATATAATGCTGTGCTTTGGATTCAGGATGAGAATAATCTTAATAACACATTCATGTTTTAATTGTTGCTACACGAGGCTTAAACTAAATCAAGRACTTTTCAGTTTCTCACACCACTGCACCAGTGAGGAGCCTGGGGAGCACAAGAATCTAAAAGTCAGAACAGTCAGGACAGCTGACCCAAATTGGCCAAAGSAATATTCCATACCATGTGCCCAGTTTATGAAGTAATGGGAAAGCTGGCTGGGGGGCCTGCTGCAGGGTACTGGCTGGACATCACTTGGTGGGTGCTGAGCAATTCCATAGTGCATCAATTGTTGTGTATATTCTTCTTCTTCTTCTTCTTCTTCTTCTTCTTCTTCTTTTCCCCGATTTCTGTCCAATTAAATTACCTCAATCTCAAGACACAAATTTAACTTTTTTGCCCCACTTCTCTCTCTTATTCCTGTGGAGAGATGGGTGCATAGGGTGGGATGAAGGCTTAGCAAGGGACAAGGCTGTGTGATATTTATCTGCCCGCTGGCTTAAACCAAACCAGTGCTTTTTTTAGCACCCAAAACGAGGCAAGAAAGGTTGAGATAATGGCAGGACCTGTTACCAGGACCTGTTAACCAAATTTGTTACAAGCATTCATTATATTAGTTTAGTAGTCACTGGTCAGAGGGTAGCCTGTAGAGAAAACTGCAGCTTTTGCTTCATAATTCCCACTAGGAAGGCAGGACCACCCTGGCCCTTCCTGAAGCACCCATTTTTCTATTCCTCCTAGGCACATGGGAGATTTAAAGACACAAAGATCTGTCTGTCACATGATTTCTGTTTTTCTAATAAGAAAAAAGAAATTAATAAGGAGAGTGCCAAATTTGCAGATATTTTGTTTGAATATGTTTATTKACATAGATTCACTTCTTGGCCTAAGTCAAATTTTTAATTCTGTGCTATCTACCTTGATTAGATTAATACAGATATAAATTTAAATTTAATTTTCTCTTTTTGAAGGATGCCTTGTAACAAGATTATCCATAAACTGATCTTTGCAGTCTGTCTGTCCCTATTAGCTCCTTGCTATCAGGTGCCAAATAAAYGCATGCATTATCTTTTGAATTTGTGTTGGTGTGAACTCATAAACACTGTTTGCCTAACAATTTTATTTTCAAAGCAGGAGCCTTTTCCACCATTTAGCAGTTAGATTTAAATATTCACTATTATTCTGCTTTGTTTTGTGGGGGTTTATTTTTAATGAGAAATGATAAAAACTAAGAGATGGTATGAAATGCCCATCCTTTCATAACAATTCTTATGAGTTCAAAGAAATAACCAGCACTTGAAAGTAACCGGTAATTAAAAAATAAAAATAAAAGGCTTAAAAATGATTCAGCAAGTAGCTGTGAGCTTTCCTAAGGCTTATTGAGTATAACTCTACACTAGGGTCAACTTTCACGAGTTGTGAATCCGCCCTTTTAGCAGCAGAGACCTTGGAGAAGGGGTGAGAGAGCAGTAGATGTACTGGGGAGGACAAGGGCTGGGGAAGGAGCTCAGGGGCAGATTTCTGTCCTTGCTGTGGCATTGCCTGGGCAGGCTGTGGCCCATTGCACATTGCTGTGAGCCCCACCCAGTGCTTCCCTGAGCCTCCTCGATGTGCAGGCAGTATTTATGCTTCTGATCTGTGAAGTCTTACTCCGCTGACACCGCATTTTGTAGGAGCTGTTGTTCTTCTCAGGTCCTGAAGAGGCGCAGGGAAAGACTGTAAGACTCTTCTCATCCAGATTCTGGCAATTTTAGGAGCTGTAGGCTGTGGCATCACCTAGACTGAGGATCTGGAAAGGATGACATGGTAGATTTTAACTTCAAAGCTATATCCTGATACTCAGTATCCTGTACAATCAAATAATGAATATGTCTCTTAACTACTCAGTGGTGTCCCTTAGTTGATGTAACAGTAACTGACAGCAGATGTGGGAAGTYTCCCTTTCAAATCTACAACCGATAACTTTGAGTTCAAGAAGGATTTTATCCTTTTTTCTTTTTTTTTACTTTTTTTCCCCTGCAGATCACTTTGGGGCTTTGTTTTYCTATTATCAGAAATGTAGTGTCAGAACTGTCGCTCAGCAGTTAGCCTGGGACACATCAGCTGCCCCTGATCTCTCCAGCACTTTCTGGGGGTACCTTAGCTCTTCAAAGATTTTACCTTTTGTAAGAGAATTTATTGAATTTGTTATAGTGATGTTGAAAGTGTTCTTCTTTTCTTAGATGTGGATGGKATATTCTCTTGGTTTTCTTATTGTAAAGTTCATCACAAACTTTTGCGGGAGGAGAAGGAGAGAAATAGAGACCAAAACAGCTGCTGGCTGATAATCATGGGACCCCATATACAATAAAGGACATTTTTGAGGGAAGAATTGTAGAAAAATAATGTGAGCTTTGTGTTGAGTGGCTTTGTGACAGCACTTCAAGCTAAGTACTCTAAACTCGTCCCTTACTCTGCACACATCAAAACACTAAAGAGGTTTTAAAACTCAGGGAATTATTCAGCAGTAGATCCTGGGATTTTCTAAAAGAGAGAAAGCACAAAGTCACTTGTGGAAGACAAAATCATGGGCAAATCTCTGCCTGTGTTCCCTTTGGAGGAATTATTCTCTGTTCTGGATTCAGTTCAAAATTCTTGAAGCAGAGTCTTTCCAGGTGGCAGCAGAGTCTGCCTCTGCAGGAATTCTCTCCTTCCACCCCTGTGGAGGTCTCATGGCGAGCCTGCTCATTGTTCCTTTGAAGCAATCTGTATCTGTTGYCCTGTAAAACACACTCCTGGGAAGCTCTCAGTCTCACTGCACTCTGAAAACTTCTATTAGTGGACAAACACTTGGATGTTTCCAGGCAAAATGTGTTTTCCCCTTCTTTTCTGAAAGGCCCACATGCCCCTAAGTGTAGTAATAAGTAGTGGATGATCTGCAATTTTCCCTGAAAAATTCCAATTAAACGCTACATAACAAACTGTTATGCAAGTGCTGTTTTTCAAAAACTACTAAAGGCTTTTATGAATATACAAAATGTATACACATGGCTAGATGATGATGATTTACTTACTGCTTAAGTAAATAAGAWCCATATTTTGTTGCTTTTATTTACCAGCCAGTTTTCATTTACTGAACCTTTTCTCATGACAGCCTTATGGAAATAATGGTACTGTGRATTTGGGAACAAAGCAAGGTTTAGATTAAAAGTATTTTATAYGACTTTGCTTCAGAGCTTCTCACAAGCATCCCTTAGAACCAGTGAATTGCTAACATGAATGTTATGGGGAATTGCATAACCAACATGCCTTTTTTTTGTCTGAAAGGAGATATTTTCTTTATGCATTTSCTAGAAAGTTTCCACTTTTGAGTCAGAAATATCTGTGCTAGAGAGGATAAGCTGTATTTAATAGTTCTTTAATCTCTGAAGCTCAAGCTATACTTTCCCATTAATGACTTCTGCTRAATAGCTCTCCAGCCACAGGTCCAGTCCAAACTGAAGGAATTTAATCTTTTTTACATTAAAATTATTACTTAATATGGTTTTCTACTATCCCTCTGACATGAAGGCTTAATGAATGAAAGTATTTTTAAATTAATTTTGAAGTAAGAAACTCAGTTAATGTGATCCTAGCTTCTCTGGCAGTGRTGCTTCATAAATGTGGAGTTCCAAGTTCTTATGCCTTAAATTGAAGATAGGCTGCTAAACCTCCTTAGAAGTCTTTAATAAAGCAATATGCTCAATGAAGCAGTACTCCTTGACGAATTACCTTTTTTTTTTTGGTGCCATACTCAACTATCCTGAAAAAAATTCTAAAGAGAAGTGAAATGTTTAAATGGTACTAGTAATTCCCACTGATTATAAWACCATTATTGATATTAAACCATAATGAATAGGCCAACTACAGTACTGGGGTTTTAAAACTTATTTGTAAATGGGAATGCAGCACAGCTTTCCAGATAATGAGAGAGAGCTTTTGGATTCATAGTGTTTAACTTCTGAAAACACAGTAGTGCAGAAAGTGCTGCACTTGTCACAGTAGAAATATTCAACTGTGTTSCTCTAATACCCCATCACAGCAGAGAGCTGTTTATCTATGAGTTTGCATTTTGCTCTTTAATCCCATTTTTGCTTTCTCAWAACTTCTTCTACCATTATATTCTTCAAGTTGAAATACCTTGTCTAGTTTCATTTGCAAAATAAAGTACTTAATTTTGAAAAGTGCMTATTAATAACAAAAGAGAAAAAAGTAAAAGTTTTCTACACAAGCCATTGTGAAACTCATTMTTGAGGCTAAAGATCCATAGAATAAGGTTCAGCAATTTTATTTACTCGAAGAATTTTCAATTTGAGTGTTTATTTTAAAAGTTATCTTTTTGAAAAATAACTTACAGGTTATGTTAATTTTCTTTGAAGAGGGTGAAGTGCAGATTTATTGGAATGGGTATCAGAATTTGCCATGACATGTATCAGTCGGTGGGTATCAGACATGTCAATTGAGAAATCATTATGAGCAGAATTGGAAGAAAAAAAAAGAAGGAAAAAAGAAATGAAAACTTCTAACCTTGAATAGTACAAGACTAAACACCAGTTGCATTAGGATTTGCTTTGAGGAWAAACATAAAATAGTACTAAGGCAAGGAAGTTTTGAATAATGGAAGATACCATAGGAAGAAAAAACTGTGCTAAGCAGTCTCATGAAGGCATGCAAATAGATCTTAACAGGAAGAATGGGATTGCAACAATAAAATTCTCTTGTCTGACCTAGAGGATTTATTTTGTAGAAAATAGAACTTTGTTAACTTGAATCTGGCAGGAGCCATCACAAGACTGAAGACTTGGTGATTGGACCAAGACATTCTCAAAGAATTAACTCTGTACTCAGCTTTCTTTGTCATATGTGGGCTGTTTCCAACTATGTAATGAATCTTGGTTGGGTTTGTGATTTGTAGAGTTATAATTGGGATGAGGCTTTGGRATAGTAGGTTTTTAGCAGCTATTAGAAGAGACCTGAACGATGGTAGAGTAAAACTGAGAATTATAAAGAATGTATGATGGAGAACTATTACTTTGCTCATTGTTTTTAAGACTATTATTAAGATATTATWATAATTCACATATTTTTTCTACTTAACATACTCATGCAAATACTATTGACGACCTGTCAGATAGGAGGAAGTGAACAGATGTGTTTATTAAGCCTTGAACTCAGCTAATGTGAGCTTTACTGGCAAAAGAAAAAAAAATTGTTTGTGGTCTAATGACTGCTGTGAGGTTTTTGTGYCCAAACTTCATACTTGGAAGGTGAAATTAGGGTTCTTACTTTTAATGTGAAAGTCTCATAATATAAGCTAAATCTTATTTAGGAGTTACAAAACCTCCTTTGAACTCCTGGAAATAATGTAAGACAGGGTAATAAAACTGAATAGTATAATTATATGTACATAGATCAGTT
>NW_026623365.1:407831-434677 GCF_030028575.1 Malurus melanocephalus | reverse complement strand
GAAAGGAAAATATTGGAAATGGGAACAAAATCTTAGCCTTCTTGTATTTACATTCAAACTACATTGACRTACAGACCCCATCATTTTTAGAAGYGCTGTTGGATCTAGTTGATATGAAGAAATATATATATCAGATTTATATTCCTACTTCTGCCTCTATTTTTTCTCATTGTATTTTTCTACTTTTAGTTTGGTTCTCTTTGATGTCTGCTTTGGCACTGTCTGGGTGGCAACATTAAGGTGTTACAGCTGATCCACTAGCAGGAGCTCCTATTAGAGTAAACATTCCCTCCTTTTCCAAGTGTGCTTCTTTGGACGGGTTCCTCTTCCTTGAACTTGACATCTCTTAAAAATGTGTATTCTGTGCTCGGGTAATATGAGGTGCAGAAGGRATTTTGTGGCATTTTCCCCTCGTGAGTGAAAAGGAACAATTTGATATACAGAATACTCAGCCAAGGCTTTTGACTGAAAGGTTGGGCAGGAAACCTATGAAACAGCATGAAGACGGCCTATGATTTAGTAGACTTATACTTTGGACAAAAAAAAAATATTTAGCTCTTAACAAGTAAATTATTACTCCAAATTCAAAATCAAATGTGAGACAGGCAGTGGGTTTTTCCCATTCCTTTTGGGTATGCTGTCACCTATAGAGAAGATGAAATAAACTGATGAAACATGAAATAAATATTTGACTTCTCATCAAATACAGTTTTGGATTTGACCTGCTCTTGAGGCTGCATGAGGTGATTAATACAGAGTATTTCTTCTCTCTTTAGAAACACAAAGTACTTAAGCAAAATTATTTCTGTATTGATATTTTGAACTAATATGACTTAGCATTTCAAAGCACTGGGAAAAGCAAATATTTGCACTTGGGTTGTCTGCAAAACAGGAAATCTACATTTAATAACAAATGGGCTTTGTGATATTACAGCAACCTGATTTTATTTTTTTCAGAATTACCCTAAACATGAAGAAATCTAGTTGAACGTTTTTCCCTCAGTCCTGTGCACACAGTTATAAATTATAGCTGTATGCCAACATAACAYTTTTGTTAACTTGCACAAGTTTTCTTCTTTCTTATTGCTTTCATTTGCCTCAATTTCACATACGTTTCACATTTGAGTCCAAAACACTATTGCCAKTCCTCTGTGAATCATCAAAATAATGCTGTGTGTTCTCTGAGATGCAAGTCAAATAAAAATTTAATAATGCCTTAAATAAAGCACTGGGCTTCTAAAATATGTTTATTTCCCCAGAGCTGTGTTTGGTCCTGTATTTTCAGATCTATGGTTTTCCTGCAACACATTTTAAAGATCTGAAAATAACCTGCCAAAACGGAATCCATACTGTGATTTAATATGATTACTAGCCCACTGCATGATTCTAATATGCTGTGATAATATGATAAATGTAATTAATAAAATATATAATGAACTAAGATGKATTGTCTAATCATATTACAGATTGACACAGGAGACTGTCCTGCAAGCCACAAAATATTCTTTTGGTGTTGCAGATAAATTTAATGTCAGAAAAAATAATGACTTATGTTTCCTAAGACAAAGAAGAACACATATAGAAAATTCTTTCTTATTATTAATTTGCTTTTACAAAAAAATGCAGAAAACTTTTCATAGAATCTGAGAATATCTGGAATAGGAAAGGACCCATATTTTTACAGGTATTATGACACAGCATATGATTAAGGATAGAATGTTTGATTAATAAACTGACTGTAAAGGTAGAATTTGGTTTTGGATTCAACAATTTATTTGAAATTTACTCTTTGTCATATAATTAAGGAGGAATGGAATAGTTTAATTTTGAATGGAGTGACAACATATAACTTGTGATGACTTTGCCATCTTAAATTCGGAAATTCAGTTTATTTTTTCTGTTACAAGAGATGAGTAGCAATAACATCACCATGAGGAAACTGCTGATAAAATCAGTGATCCATACAAATAAAAACTTTTATTAGAATTATTAGACTTGCTTTAAATTACCATACAAAAAGCTGTAATTAATGGATATAATGCTTCACTGTAACAATGCCTCATTTCTGTACTCAGGTTTGGGTATGACAGTGTTTGCTGCCAGGCTGTGTCAGTTAACTCAGTTCAAATTTATTTCTTACCCCCATCCAAGCAGTCACAAAGAGGAAGTGCACCGAACACTTTATTCTGCTCCATGTCTCCTTTCTCCTACAGCCTCCAGAAAACTTCCAATTATTTTTTTAAACAATTCTGGAAGTAATCTGCTTCCTGTCCCCTCCTCCTGAGCTGCTCTCAGAATATCAATTGCCTCACACGTTGAATGCATGAGCTAGAGTTGATCAAATACTCTGWGCTGAGATTGTCACTTCTCGTGAAGCCAGATGACAAAAACCCATTCTTGGTGTGATGTTCTGGGAACCTTTTAACACTCCCTGCTGGAAGCCTGCTGKTTATCTTCTTGWTGAAATATCTTTATTGTTTTATCCTTTCAAAATGCAGCTTTTTATTCACTCATGGGGTGTTATCTGTCAATCACCCCAGCTTCACGCTGCTTTGGTAATTAGCTAGGTTTTGATCAGAGGCCAAGAAATAAAAGGTGAACCCTGCCATGAAATKAAAATTGATTACAGATGAATGTTGGAGACCCAATTCTCAGCTGCTCAGGGGTGCAGCTTCAGGGCTAATGGACACACTCAGAGCATACTGATCAAGAAGCTGATGTGGTCCTAAGTGGGGCAACCAGGATGGGTGGAAGTACACAGGAGCTGTGCTTTCCCCTGTGTTGAGGAGCACTGCAGACCATCATTGAGACAGTCTCTGAAAAGATCTAACTTATGTGACTTTGCAGAATTCATGTCTTTGTTTTCTCACATGAGAATGTTTTTCTGCCTCTGCTACCTTGTCACTGACATCTTCCCTTCTGTGCCACAGATGGTGCAAACTCCCCTTGCACAAATACACAACACATAACCCTCAAAAGAAGTTAAAAAAGTTTGATAAGGATTATCTCTGGAGAAAGTGAAAAATTATTTAAGGAGCAAAAAGATGGAGATGCAAAATGTTGTAGGACACTTCAAGAAAGAAGGCTTGCTTAAATCAAGGTCACAAGGTGATGGAGATTTAGATGACATAAATTAGTTAGAGGCTTGCTGAGTGAACTCCTAAAAAAATTGATGCAGTCTTGATACTCTGAATGTGTGCTACCAGGATGCTTAACATTTTCAGAAGACAATAAACACATGAAAATTGTAAATTGTATCTGTAACCTTTTTTTTTCACCAGATGTCCGACAATATTGGCAAGTAACAAAGAAGGTTTTCAGATATCATAATAAATAAGGTTTTCAGATATCATAATAAATATTAAAGAGACATGAGTGGGTAAGCAGATGGATAAGAATCAGCTCAGATTGAGGAAAAGTAACTGCAGTTGGAGTGATTGTACTCACAATCTTTTCTGTAATGAATAATCCTATTGAAATAAAATGAAGTTCTCCATATGAATAATRCAAACAGTGTGTTTTAATTTAGATGAGCTCATAAGTCTGGGRATTTTTTGGTAGAATAATATTTTTGAGCCCATGAATAGCATTAATAATTTCAAGAATTAATGAAAGTTGAGAATTTTAATTTGAAGCGATTATGGACTGCTTAATCAATTAGAATGCACATGGGATGTTTTGTCTTTTTAAGACATGGCAAACATTTTGAACAGCAAGATGACATGGTCTCCCTGTAGCTCATGCATAATTTTAAAACGTSTTAGACATGCCCAGACTAGTGTCAGTTTGTGGAAACTCTTTAAACATGCTTCATCTGGTTTGTRTATACATATTTTGCTAGAAGGCTGCACTACTCTGATATGTCTTTTTGAAAAAAACTTTTTGGGCTAAAACTCCTGAGAGATTTAGACTGCCAGAGATTTAGAGTCAGGCAGTGAAAAACTACCAGCCCAAAGGCTGTCAGTTTAAAGGCTTCACCAGTGAAGAAATATGATCATTCCAGCTAATCTGGARCATTTTCCATCGAAGGGGACAGGATCCTTAAAAAAGGTCACCTTGGCAAGCAGCTTGCCCAGAGGATAGCTGTTCTGAGTTAGTTCTGATAAAGAAGTCATCCAACTCCTGTCAGTTGTGGGAGAGCAGGGACATTCCTTAAGAACTTTTTAGCAATTCAGGCCCAGAAATGCTATTGAGTGTCTTCACAGATTCACATAGAGGGTTCATTCAGATCAATATCCTGTTTCTGTCAGCAGGCTTCCCCAAATTGTTCTCCTGACACTCAGCCTGCAGTGACACTGAGGTTACTGGAATGGGGGTAATTTTTGTTTTCCAGATCCCTCAATGGATTTTTCCACCATTCTTTATAGCAAAAATGTCAATATTTTCACCTTCAGTTTCTTCAGGGAATCTCAGTTCTGCCGTGCATTGCTTGCAAAGGARCACTCTTCCCTTTGGCTTGTGTTGTAAGGCATATTTGTTGTCCCTGGTTCTTATATCAGAAGATAGAGTGAGTTTTGACTGCTCACCTTCTCCGAATCACATCATTCTTATCTCTGTTAGCTCTTTAGCCAGAAGTTAATCTCATTAATCAGTACTTGTACAGAATCCCTTCCAATCCAGTTTCCATGACACTTTGTTTTTCCTTTCAGATTTTACACGTTTTTATGGAGAGATGTGAATCCCACACAGTATCTAGAAAGTGGTGCACCCTGAATTTACACTACAGCCTAATGATGYCTTCTATTTTTTTAATTTCTAAATTGTTCCTAACATTTAATTTCTTATCTTGACAAACATTGAATAATATTTCTCAATCAAAATATATATTCGACCCCAACAATTGCATCATATCAGAGCACAGTATTCCATGAAGAAAGTCTGTGTTGTTTTTAAAAATGTGTATTAATTTTCATTTATCTACATTGAATTTCATATRCTGTTTTATTGCCCAGTTATTCAGTATCAAGTTCTTCATAATAATTTCCCATCTTTATTATATTGAACAACTTAATGCCATCAGCAAAAATTTCAAAGTTGACTATTCATCTCCTTGCTACTTTTTCATGAATACATTACTCAGCACAAGCAAGAACAAATGATAACTTAATAAAATGTATATTATGAAGAGCATTTGGGAAATTCAAATRGGAAATTCAACCATTTAGGAAAACTGGTCATGAGAATATTGTACCCTTTGTCAGGGTTTGCTAAGGATCCATGGGCAGGACAGGCTTTTGTAGGCACAGTGAGTGTTCTTCAGTAGACCTGCTAATATTCCTGAGGAAGAAAACTTACCTTGGACATGCACCTGAGGTGTTTTATGGGTCTCAAAATGAGGTAGCAGCATTCAAAAAACCCCCACATGCTCAGAGCAATTAGTCAGAATTTACTTAATTATACATCAGCTAAACCATCTCTGTAAGAAATAGATATTTTTTCACGGGAMGCAAAAGGAACATTAAGAGGGTGAAGAGAACTGAATGGAGAGAAAAACAGAGGTGGAAAACAASAAAAAGAGAAGCTGTGTGAGGTGAATAGATATTGATCACTTAAGGGAATGAGACATGCAGTGCACAGCCTGTGGAATATGGAGAGGTCAGTGCTGAGGGGAGACATCCTAATACTCTGTAAAGAGAATTCTGAGGTTTTTCTTATTATGATTCCTTTGTGGAGATGAAAATATCTCCACAAAGATGAAGATGGAATGATTGGTTTTTGGGAAATGTCTTTTACTGAAAACTGGTTATTTCTGCCATGCACAGCCTGGCTATATATGAGTTCATGCTGGTATGTAATCATTGCCTGTTATCAGTTAYCTGTAAGCCTTGATAACTTCTGGTGCACTGGGTGAAACCTTCTTCATTTGTCCAAGTGAGGCAGCCAGAGCTGTTCAGGGGTCTGTTTTTGGGAATGTTCATTGTKATTAGTACAGACAAGTTGTACGTGCAGCCTGTGTTCAGAGCTGTTAGGATTACCGAGAATTTGCTCCTGTTGGTTCATTTCATGACACTAAGAAGCTGCTTAAAGACTCGGGAATGTGGTTTTGGAAAGATTTAYTTCCAGCATTTTCTTCCAATTCTGTTTAATGACTTTGTATTCAARTTCCAGGATAGAATGGTATGTGCGAAGTAGGATTTATTTTTTTCCTTATAGCTAGATAATTCTTCATGTGGTGTTCAGGGGACTATTAGAAAAATAATTTATTTCTGTACATATCTTTGTTGGATAAAAGTCCTCTAAGTGGCTATTGCAAACCAAATGCAATGGTAGAAGASACTTCACCTTGACCTTTTTGCTTTTGTTGTATTTTGTTCAGATGGTAGGTGTTCTTTATGGGTAGGGATTATGGCATGCAGGTCTTCCATGTGTCATAGTTTGTAAGCTGACATTGCTGTTCAGAAAAGTGAGATTTGTATGTTGTATTTTGAAAGAAGTCTGACAGTGTGTTGAAAAAAAACCTGAAATTGTGGGGAAAACAGTAATTTCTGAGCCAAACAATAAAGACAATTCTGTATCTTAGACATTTTGGTAATGCTGTTGTAAAASGCTTCCTGAACATAGCTCCAGTTTCACAGTCTGTGGGGCTATTATAGGGCTTGTACCTATGCCAGTGATGGTCCCACAAATGACTGCCTGACAGTGACACCGGTCATTAATTTTTCTGGAAATTGCACCCGTAAACCTCTCCAGTTTCAACTTTTGCAGCAAAACTGTGGCTGCTAAGTTGGAGGTTGGACTCTCGGTAGAAGATGCTGAGCTTAATCTTCCAACAGAACAATCCAAAGGAAGAATTTGACTAACACAATTTTGAATATCTGTGCCTGAGGCAGTTGCCTATATTACTTTTGTAAAAAAAAAAGTCTTGAAATGCATAATGCAACTGATATGCTGCAGATGCCTGCCTTGAGATAAGATATAGCAGCAGCTCTTTYTTCTTGTTATTGAAGAGTTTTAGGAAAGTAGATCATATGTAGATGTCTACATGGCAGATGTTTTAAAAYAGTTGAGGCAGACAGATCCTATTACCTGGGGCTCTGACAACAGATTGGCCATTTGAGCAGAGAGGAAATTGGCCAAATGAATTCCTCTACAAATTCCAAAAATAGCAGTGAACTTAAAGTGAGGAATTTTTTCATCTTCTGCTATGTGCATGCAGTTCTCACAGGTTTTGTGTAGTGACAGTAAGACCATTAAACTAATTTAAAACATAAAAAAAAAATACGATCCCCTGAGATCAATCCTAAACACTCTTTTTCCCCTTTTATCGTCAATCAGCCATTTCCAATTTTTACAACAAAAAAATCTACAAGGCGGAAAAATAAAATAAAAAGAAAMACAATAAAASAAACTTCTGCTCAGAAACSCCAAGCAAGGAATTTCATGGGAATTGACTGTATTTAAACWCATGCGTGAATAAGTAGTCAGGAAACAATGAGTATTGTCTAAYACATCCAAACTGTGCACAGATGGAAGGAAGAGGAAAATAAAATTTTGGAATTTATTGRAATTTCTAATGCTTTTGTTGGGGCTTTGGGTAGCTGGCTGTTGACATCTGTATTGTAATAGAGGCTCTTCTCTTTTTATTCAGAAGAATGGCTGTTGCAARGCAAATTCTTTATAGTGACTGTAAGAACACTTATCTGAGTATGATTTTACACTTCCTTGTTGAAATTTACCATCAATATCAGTTTCACTATGTCAGCTCTTTCATCTTAATATCCCCGTCTTTCATTCTCACAGCCAAGCAGTTTTAAGCCAGGGACAGATTYCAGGGTGCTGCTTCAAGCTCTGGTATTTAAACAGTAAAATGGTGCAAACTAAACTTAGATATTTTTAGAACACTTTGTGCTGGATTAAAGGAAAGGGAAGTCTTGTCAAGACAGCYGCAGCATAGTCCCTTTTTAGCTTTTTCAGGGAGGTTCCAATAAGTCTGAAATGAGAAGCAGACGGTGCTATGATAAGAGGTCCAGAAAGAGGGGATTAGGTACRGGTCCTACTTCAGCACTGTGGAACTGGCTGATCCCAGGCTGTTTGCTCTTCAACTCCAGCAATACTGTCTCAGCAAACTTAGACAGAGGTCTCCTTTTCTTCTGCTGCAGTGCCTCCTGCTTGTGAAACACAGTGGGRGAATGTGGGAATGCCTGAGGTATCAGCAAGCATGAGCTCTGGTCCATGGTTGCCAGTCTCAGGCCCTCTGACTGAGGAGATGCTTAGCTTTGACTTCATCGTGTGGCTACTGATAACTGAGCTCTGGAGGGGTCTTGTGGTACTGCATGAAAAGCAAACAAGGTTTCTGTGCTGCTTTACTTTTGCATCAACTTTCCAACCTGATTCTATTTATAGAGTGCCCAAACAAATGTGCTGGGAGCTCCAGAAGTCATTGTTTCCCAGAGCTATGTGGCAATCGGTGTATAATTCTGGGTGTTGTAGAGACAGTCTTTTACAGATACAGACAGACAGGTGTATTTTTGAGACCCTTTCTGGGAGATGTGTCCAGTTATGAGACTTGTTTYCAATCCAGAATGAGGGATGCAGCTAGAATTGTGCTTTACTGTAAGAAATCCGAGTTTGTGTGTCATGAGCTAACACTTAAGGAACAGTCCAGCACTGGCCAAAGTGGTAGTATGGTAGCTTTAGCCATAAAAAGATAAAATTACAGATATCCATAGATTTATTGCGTGAAGCACTGCTACATTTATAAATGCAATCGTACCAACACATAAGAAGTAAATCCTACTATTTCCCAAATGGAATGATAGAGAATGGATGACCCAGTTATCAGATCAGCAGCCATTTTCTGTGAAGACTTTTTGTGCTAATGCACTGATGAAGCCATGGAAAAAAAAAAAACCTCCTATAAATCAAATTTACAGCCTGACATATGTTTTATTATCTGTGCAACTAATATATTTTTATCTACTTCACAAGTTAGCTGGGCCATYAATGGGCAATTGCATCATAAGTCTKTAATTGCAAATACAGGCAGCTGGTTTTATTCACTGAATTTCATACTGTTGCAGCTTGCCTTTCCAACCTTGTTTAGCATGATTCTAGTTTATTTCTAACTTATTTTCTCCCCACTTCCCCCTCCTTCCCTCCATTGGTCTGCATTTTTTATCTAACTCAGAAAAGAAGAGAGCAGCTATAATCCTATTATACAAGMAATGTGGGAAAGCTTTTTCATCAGACATCAGTCTGTTGATGAATTTCTTACTGCAGCTCTAATTTAAACTAATAGCATATGCTGGAACTAAGACAAATTCTGGAGTCCCCAACAAGTAAGGTAGAGAATGTGAACATGAGATGAAAAACAGTTTTAAAATGCATGTGATGGATTAAATTATTTGTGGCATTCAGGTAGAGTATGAACATTTCTGTCATGTTTTGAAGGACTGCTGTAAATTGAATGATGGACAACATTCAGGAGAATACCTGAAATAGTCAAACTAGGAAAAGTAATAAAATAAAAGTTCAGAAAGTCCAAGAAAGAAAACTTTCAAAATGAGACTTTGTGGATAGCCTGCTCCTCCCCTATGACCCCTCCTCCCCCAGAATGAAGAAGCACCCCAATACCAATAAAACAAWGAGGGAATTGGTAGCCAGGGAAAAAATGAATCAAGCCATGAGCTCTCAAGATAAGGGACAGTCAGAATCTCTGTGACCTGAGTGAGAAGAGGCAAGGCAGAGGAAATCCCTGTTGTCACCTGTGTAGTAGTCCCTAAGTCTGGAAGCCACTGATGAGAAAATGAGTAACTGAACACATTCTTTACCAATGCAAGGGAAGAATTATGACACGCTGCAGAACAAGCTTTTAATGAAGGGGAATCTGATCACTATAGTACACAAATGATTGCTGGTTTCTATATATTATTCACATATGCAATTGCCAGATGGAGAGGATAAAYCTCTTGCTTGGTGCATGTCTGTGGTCTTGTCTATTCCTGCTATTCAACATTTCCACCGTTTGACTAAAACATCTTATTAATTGTCACTGATGCTTGATCTGAACTTTTCTRTAGATCTGCAACACCCATGGTAGTGAATAAAATTTGGACACTTTCTGACCGACGAGTGTGCTAATGAAATCTAGTCCCCAAAACCCCAAAACTAAGTACCYACACTTTAACTCACTTCTAGAAAGAGACACTTTCTTTCAGGAGWCAATTTTAACTTTTGAACCATGAGTGGAAATTGTTCTGAAGTGTTTCACTTGGCTGTGACCAAAACTATGCCAAAGACCATTCAAGCAAGGTAACTCTACTCTAATTTGGGTTTAGCACCTAAGAAAATTTCTTGAGATTCTGTGATATAATAGTATAGCCATGGCACCCAGACTAAGCAGACAGGAAGCACTTACAGACTGAAATCTACATTAGGCTGCCTGCCTGTACAGGAGCTCTAATTGGGTAAAGAACAATTACTTCATCCTGAGAGATGGGAAATAACAAACCCAGCACCTTTATATTCAGTAATATTCATACAAGCTTAGTAAGCCAAATAAAGAAATGCAGCTCTGAAAGAAATGGTTAATTTGCATGTAAGTGTCTCCACTGGAAATGAGAAGGTCCATACATATTGTCTTTTCATGGACGGACTGTCCTAAATTCTAGCCAAGGATGAAGCAAAATCTATGAGAATGAATCTAGAAAGCAATAACTGGTACTTAAAGCCCAGTGGTTTTACTTTATGGATTTCTATGCCAAGTTGCCTGACAGCATAGATGTTCTCACTTTGGTGGGAAGTGGTGAGATAATGCTTTAAACATGTGTTTGGTGTATTTATATATGGTGGTGTCATACAATAGGTTCAGCCAGACAGATCCTTCCTGAAAAGAAAGACAGTGAATGAATAATMAAACTGTAGGAAGAGTGAGCAGGAGAAAGCAGGACAACACTGCCAAGATGCTGTGATGCTCCAGTGAATGTAAGCACATCTCTGAACTAGTGAGAAGATCACATTATGAGCAATGGGAATCTAATTGCTTACATAGCATGAGAATATGTCAGAAATCAACGGGAAGATAAGACGCAAGGTCAATCTTCATGTTCGTCTTCCTCTAGACTCTTKCAGCACTTTTCTGTTTGGATAACATGAGAAAAACATAATTCCCTTAAAGGAAAATCATAACAGTGATAATTTGTGATCACTGTTGAAGTATCAATTATTTGTTTTACTCTAAATATAACTGGATTTTCTTTTSTCTGCTGCATGTCCTAATCCTAAAATACAAAAGCCCTCAATATCTTTCAGATAAATCAATGAGCCTTTCAGGACACATTCTTTGCTGCTGACTTGCAACACRGTTTACTCTTTCAGCTAGTACCAACAAAGTCACAGGTTGCCCTAATAAGCTCAGAAAAATTATATTCATTCATTCACTTTATGTATGATCACCTACAGGGATGTTTGAAACCTTTTAACGAAGTTCTTTAGTTCAGGCCCCTTGCTTGCAAGCTTGCAAAACTGCTGATCTCATGAAAGAAATTGGTGCAAAGACATAAAAAGGGGCAGGATTTCCCCTGTCAGTGAGAGACAGGTTATAGACAAGACTGAAATGAGCCAGAATAAGAGACTGAAATAGAGAATGGGTATGTTGGAAAGAGGCTGGGAAAGAAGTTAGGTGGATATGAGAAGCAAATGCAAGTGCAGAAAAGACCTGAACTGGGTGAACCAAGAAACCAATGCAACATTTCTGCCAGTGCCCTTTTAGCTGAGCKATCTGATTGATGAAAAAGGAATCTTCCAGAATAGAGAATTCCAAAAGCATATAATAATTTTTTAATCATCATCAAATTATTTGTGGTTGAGAACTGAATATTTGAAAGCTTTTAAAGAAACAAAAATGAAACAAGGGCTCTTTCACTGGTAGCTGAAAATGCCTTAAGAACTGTGTCTGTATTATAAAACTCAAAAAAATCCCACAAGTCTCTTCTTTGGGT
This sequence comes from Malurus melanocephalus, assembly GCF_030028575.1. Taxonomy (NCBI): domain Eukaryota; kingdom Metazoa; phylum Chordata; class Aves; order Passeriformes; family Maluridae; genus Malurus; species Malurus melanocephalus. The sequence goes on along the minus strand of NW_026623365.1, from coordinate 422,738 downwards.
TTCCTGTGACAGGTTAATGAATCCATTGCCCATAAAGTATGAATATGATTATTTAATATTAGCACCTGCYCCTGAGTCACTTGGCATAATCATAACATGTCCTTAGGGGGTTTTAAAATTGCTGAAAGTTTAGTGAATGTTTCCCTCTTTGCTTTATCCCAATCCATTATATTATGAGCATAGAGAAAATGAATCAGGACATGAACTTAGCTGCTCTTAATTTAACTAAGCAAATTAAAAAGGAAAAATCCAGAGACATTTTATAGTGATTGGTATTAGTCAATTTTATTAACACCACATTTGAAAAATTAAAGTAAATCAGGCTGTCCTATTTTTCAGTGTCTCCAGAGAAACCATCAGGTGAAATCTGCCAGAAAATCTGTTGAAATGTGTTTGAAGAATATACACAGAAAACCAAGTTTCATAAATTCTGGAGTAGATGGGAGAAGAAGGGAAATTTTGATATGCAAATTTAATGTAGATTTTTCTAAATATGTGTTTCATTTGTCAGCATATCTAATTTCCTGATGAAGGATTGCATTAATGTTCAGATTTATAAGAATTTGAAGCTTTATTTGAGTTTAAGGACCCAAAGTTGCTCTTCCATATTGTATTTTGAAGGGAGATGTTTAAAAGCTGCTCTTACCCAATTGCTGGTCAYACCTTAAGCTCCTTCTTCCTTTCCTACAGGAAGATCCATAAAGACAGTCAGCAGTTTGGGTGCACATGTATAAATATATGTTCACTTTGTTTGAGCTATTTCACACCAGAGCTGATGAAAATTGTCCATTAGAAATCAGAGGAAATGTGTCAGGGACAAAAGGGTCTCATTGCTAATAACTGTCCAATTGCTACTTCATGTGTTCACCTATAACCAGCACAAGGATTTAAAAAAAAAAATTAAAAAATAAAAGAGAGAATCAGGGGGAATCGAGAAATGCATTAAACATGTTTTCTGGAAAGRCCAGAAATATTTTTATTGTAAGAAATAGTTACTAAAATTCCCTCTAATTTGGGAAGTTTAGAAGAACTGCTTTTAAAATAAAACTGCTTGTGATTAATTTTGTAAGGCAGCATGRGATTGATTTTATTAAKGTTARTTTTTCAGAGATAAATGATAAAAATCTGTAACCTGGARCAARTGGTTGTTGATTACCTRGACTAACATTTACTCACATACCAAACTAATTAACAAGCAATTAATTTGAGGGGGAAAAAAGAAAAGGAGGCTAAACCACTAGATGACTGGGAATCATGGTAATTCAGAACACCAATATCAACAATAATATTTTATARGACACTTACTTTCAGTTTATATAGATTATTAGCATATTTTTTATTAATAATTATTCTGGAAAATAGCATGTAGCCAAAACCATTCTGCCTTAGGTTGAATTCATATACACAGAAGTTCAAAAATCATTGTAACWCATACCATGTACATGTAACACATACCATACATATGGTTGTGTATTTCAATACTTTCAGTCTGCACTCATTTCAGCTGCCTCATTAAATATAAGAGGAAGAGATGGTCATATATAATTGGGATATTTTATTTTTTAAAAATGCAGTAAAATATTGTAGGTCAGAAAATGTTGAATCTCAAATTTATAAGAGTGCACTTGGTGCCTCTGGTTTATGGCCTTGTTATGTATAAATGCATGGGACCAGTGTTAGGCMCTCTTTACATACAATCAGTGTCTCTGATTCTGCATCTGTTAGCTCTACGTGTGAGTCTGATTTGAAAGCATTCCCCGGGTTAAAATGACTTCCTAAAAGATCAGTCTAATTAGGGATTTTTCTGTGTGTCTTGAGCACTGACCACAGAAGTGAACAAGCAAAATTAGACATTCACAAACTCAGATGGCCTGTTAAAACTTATGCATTCTCTTCACTCCATGCATTGCTGGTTAAATGGAGCTTCCCRGTAATCACTAACTGTATTTAAATCTTTTTTTTTTTTTGTAGTAAAATAATTTAGTTTASCTTAAGACAGTGTTGTGTAAAATAGAAAGAATTCGAACGATCTCTTCTCTCTTTTCTGAAATTATTTTACAATCTTGAATTTTACTTTGATGGTTCTCTCTTAGCAGTCTGCTTACATCAGAGTCAAAGGTTTGGGGAGATGGGGTGTGTGGGGGGTATTGATGTTAGTTAGCATAAAAACTTGTAATTAATTAATGATAACAGTTGAAGGATGCATACCTGTTTACTGATGGTAAGAAAATATGTTTGCGCTAGTCAGTCTGGTGCCCAAGAAATTTTTTTCTTGGATTCTTCTGTCTTCAGAGGATCTCTGGATGCCTGGCTGAGTCTCAAGCACTGATAGCTGGGTGGGGTTTTAGATTCAAACATGTCCTGGCAAAGTAAACCATCAATCCATTCCTGTATGAAAAGTTCAAGGAAGAGATTCTAATTTTTCTTGGGCGTATTATCTCCCCCTTTTTCTTGTTACCCCTGTTGAGCAATCAGATGTGAGTGTTGTTTATGACCTTACTGAAAATATTTAAGAATGAGGATTTCTTGTGATATTTTTAGCATTATCAGTCTAWCATTATCTGCATAATAAAACTACATAGCAGAAAAAGTATATTTAGAAAAAAAAATCCAATCCATATCTGTAATCTCACTACTTATTTCAGCTTTACAGACAAAACATTAATGTTTCGAGCAGGTTCTAGCTTATTTGGGGGTTTGACCTAAGGCTGTCATTATAGCCCAGATATTCAAACATATTTCACAGAAGGAACTTCTTGTTTTCTTATTACAGCAAAAGATAATAATTCTTTATAAAACCTAGTAGATCAGTGCAGTAGATTCTTCATTCTTAATGAAAGCTAGTAGATCATTGCAGCCGGCCAGTGAAGTTGAGAAGAGAATGTTGCTCTTCTCTCCAATCAGGGGTAATGCTGTCCTTTAAGCCCAAGCCACAGCAGCCTTTTGAGTACTTGGAGGATGATGAGATGCCTACAGAGGTTGATTTGCTTGTTAAATGACTTTTTTAGATTTTCTGATTGAATTGACACGAAAACAAGCAACACAGGAATGCTGTCTTGGCCAACTTTTTGACTGAGGTAGATATGTGGGAATAATGCCCATGTTGTCTTCTGAAACCACCAATGAAAGTCCTATCAAAAAAGGAAGCAAGCCTGMAGCCTGAAGCTATCAGCTTTGTGCTGTGGTGTTTACAATTCACGGTACCTCTCCTGCACAGCAATTTCCATGGCGTGTGCCTGAGCTCAGCATTTGTGCAAAATCCCCCTGGGACAGATTTATGTTCATCTTCCCTCAGCTTTGTATTATAGACCAAACACTCAAACATAGTTCTGCTCRGTGATTTTGATAAAACAAATACAGTTTGCATTCTAAAATAATTAACTTCTCTTGAAATGTGAAGGTTAAATTTAATATAATGAAAATAAGATGTAGGAGATTACACAGTTTAAGAAATGCTTTTCTGCAAGGATGTCACATAAAATGCACATGAACAGATAGATACAACTTGAATAACTGTTTTCAGGRCCATATTAAAAAATAGCTTATTGTCTAAGAATTTTTCCAATTTGATATGAGAGGCAGGTGCTTCTGAAATAATAGCATGCTGCACAATGCATTGATTACTGTTCTATAATGCTGAATTCAGCAAAATATACATACATCAATCAATGTTTATTGGAAACTTAACTGAGAACAAATAACTGCAGGCTTATTGTTGCAGCTGAAGTTGGTGGCAGAACTCATTTAAAAGAAAAGGGCTCAGCACTGAATGCCCTGTGAAGCTGCTCCTCAGTCTGTTTTTTTTCCACTTAATAAGAATGATATCTTTCTATTGAAATAATTTGTATTATTATAGTTAAGACACTAAATAATTATTTTTAGATATAGTAATCTTGGAATACTTTTTGAGCAAAAAATGAGTTGATTTTAATACAACCCATGTAGAGCTAATTTATATGGAGGGAGGCACTTGGAGCATAAATGCACAAAAMGTTACAAATGATGTGGCAGCTGACAGGTGGAACTGTTTCTGGCTGTTCTGGATTTTGCAGCACAAAATTAGCAAAAATCACACTACTACAGGAAGCTGTGTTTGTATCACAGATTGCCTTTAGCATTAATTTCCTATAATGACAGAAGTTTCCTCTAAAAATGTTTCAAAATATTTTTTCAAAACCATTACTTCTTTGTGAAGGCCCTGGAGCCATGCAGAGYTCAGGCATGGTTGGCAAATATTTCTGGAGTAAATAGAGCTGCACCCAGCAGAGTGAAATTATTTGGACTTGATGATCCYAGAGGTCTTTTCCAATCAAAATGATTCTAGATTCTAAATGCAAGAATTTAACTCTGCAGCCTTCTGCAGTTAAGGGTTCCTTAACAAAAACTTTGCTATTCAGAAAGTGGACTTCAAAACTCCAGGCTAGATTTTGGTTGCCCTTCTGTATTAATTAATAATATTATGGCTACAAGATTCTATATAATCTCTTCTATGACCTATAATCTCTTCTATGACCTATAAGCTATTTCTCTTTTACACGATTGTGTATTCTCTTGACATCTATATGGACAAAAATGGACATTTATTTTTATATAAACATGGACATATACTGGTAAGCCACATTTATTTCTAGGATATAGGTGGATGAATACTTCTGAGGTGKTTATTTACTAAAATTCCTGAAATACTGACCTATAGAACCAAATAACTTGCTTGAGTTCTCATTTTTTTCTTYAAAAAGAAATAAAAATATTTTAGGCAAAGTACAGCCTTTTCCTCTTATGTTTCATTTTGTTTCTCAGGAACACTGAGAAACATGTGTTTACATGTTGACTTCCCTCATCTAAACACATATTGTACATATCTACTGCTGGTTCTGTCTGTTCGTGCCCAAAAATCAGAGCTCCATCATCTTTCCTCTTTTCTGCTGAGATGGATATTGCTGATTTCCTGCTGGTCTCCTGCTGCTGGGGTTCTGAGTACTGCCCTAAGCAGTGCCCAGTAATGTGTTAGTTGCTACTGCATCTTAGGGAATCGGCTTTATTTCTTCTCTTTGAGAGTTGTTAGCAATGCTGCTGGTGCTTATGAGCCATTTGCTTTCAGGAAAATAGTCCATTCACTTTGTTTTCCTTTAACTGTTCTTTTATCAGCTATTTTGATGGCATCCCTTTTCTCCTCCTGTCCCTGAGGTACTCCAAAACACCATCCTTCACTCTCTGTTTGTCCCACCAAGTACATTATTTCTGACAGTTCATCCATACACAGCTGCTCGGTGCTGATTTATGTATTTTCTAATCACAAGCTGATGGTGGCACCCCCAGTATTTCACCTGGGATGGCTCATCAYCATTTTTAATTCAATACAACCAAAAATCAACACCTTGAGTTCTTTCATAGATTCTCTTCCCCTCCATCTCTGTTCTAGTTGACAGCTTTGAACAACCAGACCTTAGGGTTGTGTTTTGCTTATTTACATCAGATAACCATGAGATGTCCCCGTGCTGCTGCATTTTCATCATCATCATTACTGCAGTTCAACTCATTTTCATTGCCTTATTTCCAAATTTCTCATTTTAGCTCATTTATTATCATACAATGAGCATCGTCACCTTTCTGCTTCCTGCTTTTCTAAAGGCACCCCATCACCCAGCCCTTTATAAAATTTGGTATCTAAGGCCCTGTTGTTCTGATTCTCTTATTCCCCTTCTTCATCTTCTAATAATCTGTCATATCTTTATCTCCTTGGTTTCAAAGCCCTGTTCTTTGCAGTGTTTGATGCATTTTTTCCTGTGTGCTTATGCTCGATGCAGTATTTTTTGCCTTTATTTGGAAAGGTAAGCACCCCACTGAAGAAAGTGAAGTGAACATTTCACTCTGAGCTTGGGCAGGCTTGCCTTTGGGGCATGCATCTGAGTGACAGCTTTTTGGTGCCTTCAYTGAGAGGTAGATAGTGAAAAGCTGTCAGCTGACAGATGTCTACATTATACAAGCAGATATTATAAATGGCATTGTTGTCTGTTTGGCAGTGCCTTCAGAGGTCAGGCATTGAAACAGTTTTGAGGCTAAATGATTCTGTCACTTCAAGTCTTGGTCATTTCGAAACAGGCCTGAAGTTGCTGATTTTGTTTTCTGTGTGTGACTGCATGCTGAGGACTTCAAAAGGGGACCAGGAAGAGAGCTGGTGAGGGACAGTTTACAAAGGAATGTAGTGATAGAACAAGGAGTAATGGCTCTAACCTAGAAAAGGGTAAATTTAGGTTAGATATTGGAAAGAAATTCTTTATTGTGAGGGTGGTTAGGCACTGGAACTGGTTGGCCAGAGAAGCTGTGGATGTCCCATCCCTGGAGGTGTTCAAGGCAAAATTGCATGGCGTTTTGAGCCTGGTCTAGTGGAATGTGTCCCAGTCCATGGCAGGGGGGCTAGATGACCTTTTAATATCCCTTTCAATCTGAACCTATCTGTGATTCAATGACTTATCTCTCTTGTGCATTTCAATCTAACATGGTTCAGAAATGCTGTGCTGACTTTACAAGAGATCACACGCCTATAGAAAGTTTCTATACAAATCCTGCCTATCATAATTTTCTGACAAAATTGTGATAACCTCACCTGTCAGCATCTGTCCTTTCCTTACCTATGAAAGTCACTGACATCTCTGTTTAGGCCATCAATCTTTGTCAGTAACATACCCTAACTTTACTTTTTTCCCCCAGCCTTTACTGTTTGTTAACACTRCCGACTTCTGCCCTTTAAAGCATGCCAGGTAATAAATATGATGCAGAATGGGGTGTTTTGCATGCCTTATTTCAATGCCAAAACAAAAAAAACATTCTGGCCACTTTTGAAGTAGTTTGACAAAGTTCAGGTAATTAAAAAWTAAATCTTACAGCCAGCTATGCAAATTTATGATCCAAGGTCCTCTATTAAATGAGCTCACTGCAGGATCAGGATCCTCAGAGCATGCTACAATTTGATTTGTCTCTAAGGTATAAGGGATGTAATGACTACTTCTCATTATCACCTTAGCATTCTGACTCATGCCATTCCTGAGCAGTGGCTTAGAGAARGGTATGAGTTTGTGTCTCAGTGATCTTACACACCCTATTGACARGCACTTTCCAAGGACTTTCCTCAGGATGGAATAATAATGCACTGAACACCTTCACCAAGAGGACAGAGTTGACAGGTGTCAAGGAGAGAGGGAGGCTGATGAGACATCTGCAAGTTGAATTATGTACCAGCAAGCAAACATGACTGGCTATATCATAGAAGAAAAATGTGAGGTTTGATGAGGTGTAACTCATTTGTGTTTCATACTCCTGGGAAGCAGCAGTAAGAAAAAAAGATGTAGTTTCATTTCAATGAGCAGGAGAATGGTGATGTATTTACAACAATAAACAAGACAAAATTAATAAAGACATTAAAAATATACCTATTAGAGCTGAAGTTGTGAGCAAACRCCTCCATGAAGATTTATAGTCTGTAAAAGTGATATGAATTGTATATACAATTATTTTTTTCTGTTAGCAATTCACACCCTGCATCTTAATTTCAAGGTGATTTCTAGCAAAGAGCTGAATTGCTTTTAAACATGATTTCAACGAAAGATAAATGGCATTTTAATACTTTTGAGTCATCTTATTGTGCATAGGTGCATCGTGCCCTTGTTTTGATTTTGARTATATCAGTTCTGGAGCAAAAACTCTGTCTTTTGGATTTTACAACACACAAAAGTGTAAAACCTGATTCTCACTGAGTCTGTTATTGCATAAGGCAACATGATCAGTAGCAAAGTATCAGTAGCCAAGGGAAATTAAGAGCCCTGGGCATTTTTCCTCAGGTGTTAAGGAGCAGATATGTAAAATTTGACATTAGGCTCTGCCTTCTAACACGCTGTTGAAATGAAAGTTGGAAAAATTGATGTAAATTAATCTTCTTTTAGCACAATTAACTTTCATGTTTCATCTCTGGTGTAAGACTGAGATGAAAAATGGGGACAGAATGATTACATCATGGTTCTTGAAGTCTCCTGCTGTCAGAGGTGATGCAAGTATCTTAAAGTTTGTTTTCCTCACTGATACTTAATTTCTGGAAGACAAAGGCCTTGAACCCTCATTGGTTCACAGAGCCACTCCAGCCTTCTCCTTTTTATTTTTCAAAAGTTGTCCCCATAAGGATAATAAACAATGATCAGCTTCCTTGCAGGCTATGTCTATAAGACATGTCTCAGATGTTTCCATCCTTGCCCTCACTTTTTCACTGGAAAGGACAGTTAGATGCAAAATCATTTGCTGAAGCATTGAATATTTTTAGGCATTTTCTTTAAACAAAGAAAATCTGAACAGTGTTTCTCAAACACTGTGAAATGGTATTATAAATACAAAATAGTGCCCTACAGAGGGCTTGAAGAATGAGCATGAGTTCAGTTCTGGAAGCAACTTTCTCCCAAGCACCAATAACGTCCTGACTCCAGTGTTCATCTGACAACATCTATTACCTTATGTGAGGTGTGAGCTGAAGAGTTTACACATTTTTTTTCATRCTATGCATATTGAATTATGTCAGACCAGCACAACCCTTTGGAGTCATGGATTTATTTACTTAAGGTCGACAAGCTTTTTTGTTAGCATTCATTGTAAATCATCTCAGGAGCCTCTAGCCTCTAGCAATTATTTAAAGTTTGAGATGCAGTCAAAAGCTGTCAGTTTTATTCCCGGTATTTATTAATTTTCTCCTTCACTTTTATATCTTGCTTTTTTTAATGATGTTTGATGAACCACTCAACTGAGCCTTCATGTTACTTTCAATCTGGTGGGTTTTTTTTTTTTGGTTTTTTTTTTTTTTTCTGGTCCAGGAGGTTTGTACAGCTGATATATTGGTTTTAATTTTGTCCTTTAAAGTGCTCAATAACAAATAACTTGCAGGGTGATCAAAAAAAGCAGCACACAGCTGCATGGCAGATGGCTAAGCTGCAATGTTGGGGAGCAGAAAGAGCCAGCTCGTGACCCAAACACAGTATTGGGGCAGGACAGAGACACTGATAGCTGAGGCTCAGCCTCATCATCCCAGACAGGCACGACTGACCTGAGAAAAGTGATCAGGACCAGCCAAGGGTCCAGAKAAGTAGGTGAAACCATGGGGAGGAGGCAAGTCCAAGGTTGAGCTGTGAACTGAAACCAGGATCAGGTCCAGTGATGGCATCCATGGTCCAGTGGTCACCATGTGAGCCCATGGTGGTGAGACAGCTCTGAGGGGAACCTGAGAAATCTGCCAGCGATCAGGATCAATGGGGTACATGGACAGGCACAAGCAGAGCTGAATTGAAACTTTCTTTTAATGATAAAGGGGAGAACCCTCCAATAGTTAGCTGAAGATTGTATGTGATCTTAAATTTATCTGCCAGCTCTAATGAACAAGGAGTCCATTTACTTCCAGCATGGGGCTGGAAAGAGGACTCATATCACAAGAAAATCCAAATGATGACTTAAATTTAGACAATTGTCAGGTTTTTTTAAAAATTTATAACTATGGGTGGTATTGCTGTGTGATGTTTGCACACCAGGATGGAAGGAAGAGTGGAACAGGATCACTAAAAAGYRCTGTTCTGGAGYAGAACCCCCTCTGCAGCCACTTTCACAGATGCAGAGAGTGAAATTTGTCTGCACCAGCACAGAGGGTGAGAGAAACAGTGCAGGTTCTTTCTTGAGCTCAGTGATACAGGCCTGGAAACAAATGACTTAATAAAACAGATGCTTTAGTAAGATTCCAATAAGATGATAGAGTAAAAAAAAAAGGAATATTGAAAGCAACTAAATTTGACATCACTAGATTCTGGGACTCTCCCACTATTGTACAGCATTGGATGCACAGATCTTATCTCTGGAGGGCTTCATCCAGTGATGGATCMATGCAGTGAGCTAGGAAACAAACATGGAGTTACCACAGCACTACACCCCTGTGGATGATGAGAGGTTTTTAGAGAAGCAAGTGGTTGGACTGGGCAGAGGGAAATGAGATCTAGATCTTGCTTTCAGTGTCTGTGGGAAACCTATAATGTGACTGAAAGRAGTCCAGGAACTCCCAAGCACAACTGGCAAGTTTGGATACCCATTTTGCACTCAAAGGAATTAGAAGCCCGATGTAAATGGAGAAAATGTCTGACTTTTTTTTTCCTGTCACAAAAAAAAAATTATGACAAAAAATGCCATTGGCACATAGATTTATTTAAGAAGTTCAAATGTTGGACTTTTTTTATCAGTGTAATCTGACCTAATTTATAGCAATRCACAGATGTTTATCTCTGAAGTACACACCAGGACATTAAAATGGTTTATGGTGTTAATGGGCAGAGACTGAAATTGTCATTCCATATGATTGTAGTTAAGACCAAGRTAATGATAATGATAATAATAATAATAATAAAAATAAAACTTTAACAGAATTCCAATAATCCCAGCATATTTTTCATTTATGGTCTCACATTTTGTAAACATTTTCTTTTCAACCTATTAGTAAACTGCTTTGTAAATCACAATATCAGAAGAAAGGAATGCAGTTGATCTTGATGCTGCAAAACCATAGCAATGAAGATGCGATGCAGTAGTCACACGTTTTGGTTTATGTGCCCCTTTCCCCATACAATACATTAATTTCACCAGCTAAAGAGACAGTGTGATACAAAAGTACAAAAGGAAAGTAAAACGTACAGTTCAGCAGCATCTGAGCATCACTTCCTCCTCACTTTAGAGCAATTGCCAGATGATGATYAGGCACTGATCTCTCTGGTGAGCAGCAATAGGACCTGAGAGAGCCTCATAAATCTGTGTCAGGGGATGTTTAGGTAAGATTTTAGAAAAAGGTTTTCCAGGCAGAAGGTGGCTAGGCACTGGAATGGGTTTCCTCTGATATGCTGTGGTTTGTCCAGCGTCTCTAGTGGAAAGGACAGCAGTGCTTTCAAGGGTAAACCAGCCCTTTCTGTAACTTGCTGTAGATRATGCTACTAGGCAAAGATAAAAGGTCTCCTCTTTTAATGTCTGACATCCATCTTGKAAGAATGTTTAAATGTTTCTTAATTCAAGAGGTAGTCACCCTATGCAATGAAGAAAGGGCTTATTATGCCTAACTAAATATATAAAAATTAATTATAACCACTCTGTGCATACTAAACAGTTTCTCATGTGACTGTAGCTTGCTAAAAAGAAATGGTGAATGTTCAGAATGTGTTTCTGTTCATTTGTCTTGATTCCAGTGAGCATGTRAAAGTAGTAATTCAGCATACATTAGACTAACTCAGCAAAAAAATCTGATTTCTTGRGTTGTCAAAACCAACCTTCTTCAAATTATTAATCTTTTTCATTAGAGGACAAACATCAAGTATAACCTACAAAGAGGTCTGACAAAGGTCAGTCAAAGAAGAGAATAAGACAGGAAACTTGAATTACTCATTTSAGACAACACAAGTAACACCCTCACTCGCTAGAAATAATTTTAATCTAAAAAAGCAATAATCATCATAAAAGAAATGTAGATTTGAAAAGAAATTCCACATTAATTGTGCTCATATGTTTTATCTAGCTGACTGGACTAACCAAAGTAATTGGAATGTTGTAACTTAATGCCAAGTTGTTCTAAACATAGTTGAGGTCAAGGACCTGAATATTGAGTAAATGACAATGCTTGCCCTAGTCTTTCTGTACAATCTGTTTATGACAAACAGAGAATTTTCTCAGGTGTTGCTCCCATGGCAACATTTCAGTTTCTAGAACATTTCTGGTGAGGTTTTATTCTGCTGAAATGCTATTTGTTCCCTAGGTATTTTGTATGTGTTTTATTTGCAAAATGATTGCATGGTGTGAAAACCAGATGTAAGTAACATTTCAGCATGAGGAGAGCAGTTTCCATAGGGAGATAGGTGTTGAGTTACTAGTCTCTTCGATTTTTGGCAGCTTTAAGTATATTTTGAAAAATATAAAGGTAAAAAAAAAATCCCTAAAGTTTGTTAGAAACCTGTCTTAAAGATTAAGTGGAAATTTTACCCAAAGGCTTACTCCCATCTTTGTTCTCAACTTTGAAACAGAGAGTGTGATGGTAATTGTATTTTTTTTTTTTTTTTTGGCATATATGACTAAAATACTCTCATTGGTTTGGGGGTTTTTAGTTGTTTGTTTTTTTTGGGTTTTTTAAACAATTCAGTAACCAATACCTCCAAAGCAATGCCACCCAAATCGAATTTTCATAAGCTTTCCTGGAATTTTTTTTCTCATTTCCAGGTGACATTTTAAAATATCTTTTGAAATACATTGGGTAGAAGAGCTTGGATTAGTGTGACTTTTTGAGTRCAGCTGAGCCAGAGGTTGGTAAACAAATTATTTGTACCCTTCTTGTTTTGCAATTTGTCTTTTCTGTTGTTAGTACTGTGAAATGTTTCATATGAGCATATCCTACATCTCTATTGAAAAGCTGCTCATCTTAGAAAAGAGCAGTGGTTAGAGAGCTGCCTAAAACACAGTCAACACGAGGGCAAAGATGTTTGATTCAAAACAACAGCTTGATTTGTGTCCTTAACCTCCCAAATGAGCATCCTGGTGCCTTTGAAACATACAATTTACCTTGCCTGTTTATTTCTGATATATTCTAAGGTTATCTGGTGTTTTTCAGGGAAGAATGGAAACTTTCTTTGTATCTGAGAATATTCAATGAAAGAAAAAAATCAAGCCACAAAATGTTTAGTTGATTTGATCTAAAATTGTTTTGCTTGTTAATTTCTTTCTGACTGCTTTACATATCAAAGCATGTTCAGAATTAAAGAAAACTATTTCATTTCATGTAAAAGAAACTATTTCTCTGACATCAAAATATTTCCCTACCACATCCCACTGGATTATTAGAACTAAAAAAAATAATATTAATTTCACACAGAGAAGCAAATTTTCACTTTCTTATGAAGCAYCAGGAAATGCAAAAGCATTTATTTATGCTTCTTTTGCTATTTTATTTCTATCCTCCTCTTATATGTCTCTTCAAAGAATGTCACACAATGGTCCTRAATATTTTGCTTCCTAATGCACAGCTGTGTATTCTTCACTTTTATCTATTTGGCTGCTGTAGTTTCCTAGATTGAATTCTGTCCCAGGCAGAAGCAGCTAGCAGGACCCTTTTCTTAGGTTTATGGCCTTAGTTTTTGTTTGTTTGTTTAAACATATGTATATTGACACAGCTCAATTAAACAAAATCAGATTCAGAATGTACAGGAAGGTTAACCTGGCAGAATCTTTCCTTAAAATGTGGAAGAAATGCTCCCACTGACACCCTTGGGGCTAAGAGTCCTGAAAGAGATCTGCTGCAATGACAGGGCTGACAGCTTTCATGGGCAAGAGTCCTGCTTGTGCAGGCAGCACGTGATCGACTGCTGTGCATCACGGAGGTGACACGAATGCATTACCTTCATCTGCTCAGCCACCCAAAGYGACACAAACTGGCACCAGGAGCAGRTTCTGAGAAGTTCATAAAGCTGGATRCAATGGATTAATGTGACTCATATCCACTGCCACTCAGGGATATGAGGCTATCAAGACAGAATTATATGTGGTAAGCTGAAAATTTATGACAGTGAGGAGGARAAAAATTGCATTTTTGTATGATCGAAAGGACTACAAGGAGGAAAGAAATACTTTGTACGCCAGGTTTTGGACAATACTAGTCGTGACCTTCACAGAAACCTGAACACACCCTGAATTATGGTGTATCACATTCTTTTGAACAAGGCAAGCTAGGCTKGAAATCCACCCTTGACTTTGATACTCTTGCCCCATTTCCTGTAGAAGCTGGTTTTACATGCTGGTCCTTGGATGCTTTGCACATTCCTCAAGGTCCCTGTGGCAATGCATCTCCCTTGGGATGTTGCTAATACCTGTGCAGCCAAATTCTTGAAGAGAACTCAAAGGAAGATTATCACTGTCCATCTATACCTTCTTTACCTCCCCAGTGCAGCAGTCAGCAACATTCCTCAGCTTCCAACAGGAGAGCTTCTATCAAATAGGAACTGTAGCTATAAATGCTTGGTTGTATCACTATAAATTTTCTGCTGGAGAGGTCGAGAAAAGAAGCAGGAAGAAAGGAGGCAATTAGTGACCAATTCCCGTAAAACTGTGATCAAGGAGCTATTAGGCTAAACATGGGCATGATCATCATCCCAATGAGGTGTTTGAAGACACCTTTACTGGCCAGATAGAGGACAAGAGTTTCTTTGCTGGAAATAAGTTGCTGTTGAGTTTCTGTCTTATGCCAGCTCCAGCAAAAACCAGCTACCCTAAAAAGTCCATTTGATGACATGGTAATACACAGTAAGGCTCCAACTACACTCAGCACCCTGATAAGCCTTGTTTTGTTTTACGTTCTTATTTTGGATTTTGTACCTTGCCATGGTTATTTCAACCTTGAAACACTGTTGATTCTCTCTTGACAATGCAGACTGCTCAATACTGCCAGGCTTTCAGGAATCCACTGCAGACTGTAAGAGCATATTTTTATTTACTTGTTAAATATACTAAACAAATCACTGAAAAACTGAATTTCTTATGGGGAGGTTATTGCACAACAGACCAACACCCTTTTGAGTCTGATGTAATAATTTTACACAAGTTCCCATTAAGCAAATTTGATATTCAGTGAGTCAGCCAGGTGCGAAATTCCTTGTAAAGTGTTAACATTCCTATGGCATCTAAAGTTGCACACCTAGAAATGAATTGTATTATAATCTTGCTATTTTACTTATAAGTTTCGTATGTATGCATGGTAGTTTACTGATTCATATAGTTTGGTTTACTATATTTAAAAAGTTTTTTAGCTACCTGTCCCGATTCAAGTAAAGAAAAAACACAAATTTACTGAAGCAAAAATAGAATTAACCT
>NW_026623365.1:401889-407783 GCF_030028575.1 Malurus melanocephalus | reverse complement strand
TTTCCATAGTCACATATTCAGAGAAAAACACATTTTCAACATTCTTTGGGCTGAGTTTCTGATACTATTTTAGCGTGTGATATTCTTCTATATGTTTTTATCCATTTTGCAGCATCTATTTTCTGTCTAATTTTATTATTTTATTTGAGCAACAAATATAAAATACCACAAGATTAAGAAAAAAAACAAAACTCTTTGAAATAAAGTAATATGCTTGGAATGTGAAGTTCTGCAAAAATACTCTGATTTTTTTTTATAATTCTAATATGCTTTTTAAACTTGGAGACACCTGGTTTTGTTGTTGCATTCCAGTTTATATATATAATACAGTCATGTGTTACATTAATGTATTGAGCAGAATCACAGGAATGTGATCTGCTGCAACCTCCTGTCCCATTTCTGTTGGTGAGGAAATTTTTACCAATCTTCCAGATTGTTCCTTTGTCAGCAGTTCTATAATCTAAAAAATATACATTTTGAGGGTTATACCTTTTCAGTTATCCTAGAACTTCCTTCTTCAGCTTGTCTTTGCTTTGTTTGTAACTTTCAAACCAGACCCACTTCCAGCAGTCAAACCATTTCCATCTTGCCTGTTTGTTCAAATCTTGGCTATTATGACATTGATTTCAAGAACATCAGAAATTTTACATAAAGGGTCAAATTGCCTGTTGCCAGACAAAGAAAAGTGTCCTTTTGCTCCATTGGAATGTTGAATGGCAGTGTGGCACAATTTGGTGCAGCTTTCAAGGGCGTTAGAACCCCTCATGGCTAAGTTAGGTGACACTCAGGGCTCTTTGATGATCCCTTCTATGACAGACAGAGCAGCTATCCTGGAGTGCAATATCCACCTTTAGTCAGAGGGGATGTTGGAAAAAAAATTAATTACTCTCTATATCTTTCAAGATAAAGAACAAAATATTAAGACTGTCTGAACAAATCAGAATTGAATCACATAATAGCCTRAGTTGGAAGGGATGTTASTTTGGACTTSAGGCTACCTTAGGTAATCCCCTGCCTTTTACTTTTCTTGATTAAATTAATGTTCTTGTCCCACAAGACCAGCATTGTGACTCCAGTCCATCTGCCGTCACCTCAGGTCCAAGTTTTGATCTGAACAGGMAATTCACCTATTTTTAAGCAATAATTTAATTAGCTAGTGATGATTCATTTTTGTGATGCAGAGGTGGTTCATGTTGCAGAAAACAATATTAAACAGAAGGCAATACTTATGTTCCTACCCTTACAATTTGTCCAAAGCCTTGTCTGGCTGTGACTGATCAGTGAAGCACAACAGTGTTAGAAGGCTCAGAGGAGATTTGTACAGTGACATGCATGGGAAGTCAGAGAGGGATGCAGGGAATGGTCATGGCTGTTGTAAAGGAAGCTAAACTCAGCACAAAGAGGGCTGGATGTTTGTCTTTCTTCTGTATGAATGGCTACATCTGARTGGATTAGYTCAGAGTTGGTCAGAGCRTGGTGCTAATAGTGCAAGATTGTGGATTCAACCCCTGTGYGGGCCATTCCYTTAAGAGCTGGACTGGATGATCCTTGTGGGYTCCTTCCAAATCAGWATATTCTGTGATCTGTGATCTGTGATCAGCCACCTGTATTGGTGGAGTGGATCAGCTGSTTACACTAGTGGTGTAAATCAACCAATAGTACCATCTGAATGGAYCAACYACTTTTCTGCCCCTTGGCTAATCARAAAARCAGAAATCATTACAYGACTTGCAGTAGAGTACCCAACACAGAGTGTGACCAACACAAAGTATAAAAGCTGAACAACAAAAAAAAGGGCTYTGATGAGAGTCACAGATGTGATCTTCATTCTTGTCATATATCCACCTTGCCAGCAGCAGAGGATAGAGAGCATTATTGAGAATGATGTTGGTACTGTGATTCAATGCTTTATTCCAGCTGTATATTCTGATTATTTGTACTTGTGCTGTGATTCAAGTGTGCTGCTCTATCACCTTGCAAAATCAAATTTCCATGTAATGTCAAAAGAGATGCAAATCAGTAAATTTGATGTTAAACTCTAAATCCTCCATGTGTGGAATAGCTAATACAAATTGGTCAGAATACTGGACTCTGATACTAATACAGGTTTGTCAGGTCATCAACACAGGGTGAAGACCTGTGTTTGTTACCAGTATCCATGTCCTGTATTTGACCTCTCACCGTGCATCGTTTTTCAAGCCTTTTGAATGTGGAAATTTCCACAGGTGAATGTACTTAATTTATGATTCACAGCAATTCTCCTCATCTTTTCTGTGTTTTATCAAMAAATCATCACTCACTGAGCCAGGAAAACAGGTGCATACAAGGATACGTTGATAGATCAGCCTTTTGCCAAATTTTGTAGATTAATAATACATAACTTTTCAATATGTCTGTATTTGAAGGACCTATTATTCCAAAATATGAACTCCAGCACAGAAGGCCTGTGCAAATAAATCTGCTATCCATATTTCAAGAAGACTCCTGAAAAATTAGCAAAAATTAGGAGCAGTATTTGTGCCTTAGAGGAAATAATAACAAATGGCTTAGCTCAGGCTTTTTCATCTTTTCCAGAAGATCTGAGTTACTTGGTTGTATTGAATAAATACTTGAACAGGTAGAAAATATTAGTCCTCAAGGTGATTTTTAACCTCATGGAAAATAGTACAGTAAAAACCTAAAGGCAAGGAAGTTCAAATTAGAAATATTCCATAAATAAGTTTAACTGGGCAGATAGTCATCCAAAGGGACAAATTCTGAAGGCAGTGGTGTGCGATCAGTCTTTTGAATTCCTTGAACTGAACTCTGATACCTACCAGAAAACGTGTTTTACGCAAAGAAAGTTTTCTGCGCTCAAGAGAGAGATGGCTGAAGGAAGTGCCATGGCCTGTGACTACAGGACACCAAACTGGGTAACTGGAGGGTTTCTGCAAGCTCTGCACTGAGTGAAYATATTTGTCAGGAGGTAGAGAGATGCATAAACCCATCCTATAAAAAAAACCTGAGACAAATCTGACATTTTTCCCTTAATTTTTTTTCTGGCATTTTAAACATGGGATCTAGAAATGTAATGGACAATGGATTCCCAGATTCTGATCTGCTCTTTTGATATGATGCAGTATTTTTTCACAATTTTGAAAATAGCATCATCTATTCCAACTCAAAGGCTGTTTTCAGACCCTCACTGCTCTGCTGACTTAATTTCCATTCCTGATCTATACACGAACAACGTACACCTACTCATYCTCAAGATGCTGAGATTCAGCTAATGTTCCAGATATATGTGAACATATTTCTRCAGAGCAGTCATAGCTCTATTCAATTTTCAGTCAGATTTGTAGAACTGCAATTTTAAATTTTTTTTCACCTTTTCCTGTAATACATGGCTCTGTTCTCCTATTTACCCCAGCAGCCCTCCACATTGAGTGTGTTGAAGGATGTTTGCATTGTTTGCTGTATTTTATTTCAATTTTKTTTTCTCCATAACTGTTCTCCTGTTCTTTTTCCACCCTTCTCTATTCTCTGTTTTGTGATCTGACCCATTTTTYATTCTTCTATTGCTTTGATTCACTCATGTTTTTCCTTTTTTATCTATCCAATCTGGCCTGGTTCCTTATCATTCTATCAAACTGAAGTTTTAGAAATGTCACTTCTGGTTAAATCAAAGTGTATAATTAGGCTGGAATCTTATCTCCTACAGTGGCTGGTGACCATAAATACAAAGATTAAAATATTTTATTATACTGCAGAAATTCTAGTAAATTCAGATTCTTGACTTAGAGATATCTCTGCATTTCTCAATTTAATCAACTTTTCTTCAACATATCAACTATCTATTTAGTGAATTGTTGTCAATTTTACCACAACTTTCAATTGGAAAGTGTTTCCCGAGTTTACCTCTATATTATGTATTTTATATTACTTTTAAATCTAGTTGTATTTTGTGTCATCTTATTCCTATATTGGAAGAAACACTGAACAGCTGTTCAGAATTTTCTTCTCTTCTCTTTCCCAAACTGAAGAGCACTAGTCTATTTRATTTGGTTTTGTACTGAAGCTATTTCAATTGTTTGGATACCCTTCTCACTCTTTTGTTTTCTGATTCTACTCYATCTTTTTCTGTAAGAGAAGTATTGGAAGTACACAGAATACTCCAAGAACAGGTTGATATTTCCTGTGCACATTGATACTATGATGTTTTCTGCTCCGTTTTATTACACCCTCAGAGCAGAGTGTAGTGATAGTCTATTTTCCTTTTTTTTTTTTTTCTAAAATGCTTTGAAGATTTTTTCATCCCAGTAGTCAATTACCACTCAGCAACATGCAGAGTCAATAACCCTGCATACAATGATAGAGTTATTTTTTTCCTCTGCCAYTTTACATTGAATGTGATTTTGCTCCTTCACTCTTCCATATTCATCAATCTCATAAGATCTTTCTGTACATTCATTTGCTGTTTTTAAAATCCCAAATACCACGTATCAAAATCTGTCACTTTAATATCCATTAATATGGTGATGCAGACTGTACTCCACTTGCAGCTTTCATATATTCTGAAAATTGATAATTGATTCCAGCCTTTTAATTGTTATTTTGTCTTGTGAGTTGTATAACTATCCTGTCTGTTTATATGGGTTTTTTTAGGGATAAATTACACCTAATGGAAGTTTACAAAACTTTTCTAGACTTCTCCAGTGCCTGATATCCACCTATAACTTCCCTAATTCTATTTTTTATCATGATTGACAGTAATTTTACTGTGTAAGCATCAGRTGTTTTGGTGTATAGTTACTGGATCCCACTATCATTAAAAAATAGCACTGTATTCTGGTTTTCTGGCCATTTTATGTGAGAGGTTACAAACATAGCTTACTTGCTCAACTGCTTTACACTACAGCTTTTAAGGAATGTCTCAGAGAAAATTGTCTTGAGCCAATAATTTGATATCACTACTGCTTTTTTAATTAAATATTCTATTATATTTCAATCTAAAATTTATTCTTCTATGACATTCCCCATGCCRTGGAAAAGCACTCTATAATGGCAATCTTCACTTCAACATCTAACCCAAATCACAAGCCCCAGACTCTATAACAAACTCCAAACCATAACCCCATTATAAAGCATACCCTAAGAAAACCTCATCCCATATTTTAACCCCTAGAACCCTAATCACAAACCAGAACTAAACCTCTAATCCCCAGCCCCTCAGTCATGCTGTAGCACCACAGCCCTAAATCTAATCTTGGGGRTAGCATTAGAGTTAACATTCAGTTTAAATTTGTTTTTGTGTTAAWGTTCCACTTCAAGCTGAGGATTTGATTTATTAACGGTATAAAGGTAATAGGGTGGCCGAATATTATTGCCAGGTTTAGTATTAAAGTTTGCAATTATAATTATGGTTTTGGGCAGAGTAGAAGTAGAGCTTGGTTAGGATTAAGTTTAGAAGTTATGCCTGTGCTTGCAGACAACAAATTGAGTCMTGTTCTGGCTTTGTTTAGAGTCCAGAGCCAAGGTTACTCCAACTCTTCAAAAAAGGACATTTAAGGCTGGAGATATGATTCACTGGTATTATCCAGATTTAGGCAGAGTTCAGTGATTGTGTTTGGCTTTAGCGTTTTAGTAGGGTTTAGGATTACGGTTGAGTTTAAAGTTTAGATTTTGTGTTTGAGTGCAGTTAGGTTTAGGTTGATAAATGGGATTAAGGCTAGGTTTAAAATTTGGGTTTGATTAAGGGTTTGGGTTACAGTTATGTTTAGGGCTTTGTTTAATTTTAGGATTAGGGTAAKGATTAAAGATTAGGGTTCCTATTTTGTTTTGGTCAGACATTAGGGTTTATTATTAGTATTATTTTTGGGGGTTATTTATATGATTATAGAGATTATATATTTTAG
>NW_026623365.1:353416-401776 GCF_030028575.1 Malurus melanocephalus | reverse complement strand
ACATACATTTGAAGCCAAAAAAACAGTTTAAAATATTGTTATGGATAAGAAAGTCAGAGATGCAATTATGTTTCAACAAAACATTTCTCAAGTATGCACCCAGTTGCTGTAAATATAGATTTAGACATTTTTGTCTATATTTTCTGTTAGGGCCAGTTAATGAAAAGTTTCAGCAAAAAAAAGAATAACTTTTGGAGGCCCTGTGTATTAAAAAACTGATGGTATGATAAAACCAGCATCAGCTCAGAGTGAATACAATCAGAAATGCAATTGATGGCAAGGACCCAAAAAGACTATGAGAAGTTCAATCAAGATATTATCCAGCCTGCAGAAATCTAAGTTAATMACATGAAATCCCTTCTGTCTTCAGGAGGAATTCAGCCAGATGACAGCAAAACTGAGATCATGGCCAACATAAACCATCAGCYACTAACATAATCAACAAAAACTCAACATTTCCGCAGATACTTGTAAACTACGAGAGCATAGCATTTCTGGAGATACTTGGATCRACTRAAGTTTTGGTGTACTACATACTTTTAGAAGAAGCCTAGATTGCTTTACGGAATTGATAGTTTTGTAGCCCTACAGTTTGGATAGCAGTCATAAAAAATGCAGCAACAAACCCTCATAGCAGTCCTAATTATTTAGGATATGTTTCCAGAAACCTAGTCATAATTTAAAAAATGGGATCCTGAAATGGATTAGAAATTTAACCACTTAAAGATCAAAACCCTGTTTCATGTATATGCTGAGATTTCATGTCATCCAATTTATGATCAAGGAATACTGGCGACTGCATTTGCAATAGGTGAGGCTTTTTCCTCCTCAAGAATGTAAAAGTTCAGATTGCAGAATTCTCATTTAGGAAGCATTGCTGCAACCCTCTAAACCTCTAACAGCTATACTGAGTTTGAGACAAAATATAAAACATGCTATCCATGTACTGGACACCATTTTCCCTTCAGATTCCCAAGGCATGGAAATAGCACACCATGATACACAGAAAAAATGCTATCTATAAGTCAAGAGTGAAAGTGGAGAATAAGCCACTGTTTTTGGTAGTGTCAGGTTTTGCAGAAATATTCTGCTTCATGCAAAAGTGTGCCTAAATTTTCCTGGCAGGTGTATCAAAATATGCCCATAAGAGGGAGCAGCCACTGTGGCGTTATTTGAACCTCTGGCATTGATGCTAATAGCTCCTGAGAATGCAGATTGTGCAGGTATCATGGAATGCTGATACCATGACATGCTTTGTCTGTCCAGCACAGATACTGAAATAGTGCTGATAACTTACTTGATGCACTGGATTATGACCTCTGTCCACACAGACCTCTTTTGCCTCTCTGTATAAATCAAGTTTAAATGAGCCAACTAAAGTTTACATAAGACATTTTTTCACAGCAAGGATTTAGGAAGGAATAATTATTAATTCTATTTAAGTATTTACTGTTTGTTAACCAGTGCTTAAACTTAATTCTGTTTCCTCACCAGACAGCCTTTGCTCAGAAGGGATTTTTCATGCAGAGAAACAGCTTGCTCAGGGTCTGGAATGCTGAAATTTSTGCCCAGGYTGTAGTAATTGCATGTSTCMTAGGCAGTGTTCTGSYTCAGCTKKGTGGTCAGGATGCTACTCTGTGATYCTGGTGTGACTGACACTGCAGATACAAGAAAGCTCACTGTCAGATTTACCCCCATGATTTCAGAGAACCTTCCCTCTTTCTGCTTTAATTCACTTCTGACACTCAGGTAATATTTCTGAAGCAGTTGGTGTTATCTCTCAGGTACCATGTTCTGATAATCAACACTTGCTTACACTGCCCAGCATAACACAAAGCAAAATCTGCAAAGGTGGGTCTGGTCCAAAAAGCATGTTGGAATTTTGCATCGCATTTTTAGGGYTACTGCTTTGGGTGACTCCATGAGTTCTATGCTTTGCAGAGTTCATAGGAAAAACGCATTGTGTGCAGAAGACACTGTCCACAAACTTCCYGCAATGTTTCACCATTGTTCCTTCTGATAGGTCCACCCTTAAAGATTGTATGGTGTGCTGAGAATTGAAGATAAAATGTTCTGTCCTCCATTGCTACACACAATATTTTGTGCTGGAGAAAACCTGCTTTCATACTGGTTTCCACAGACATTGTGGTATTTCTGATGGAATGAAAGCAATCCTAAAATTATCAGATTCGAGAAACTCTCTCGGGCTGACATTCACATGACTGCATATAGATTTTTTTCAGCATTGCAAAGTTAAGCATTTTTTCAGCATTGCAAATAAGGCAGTATTTAACCGTAGATGTCAAATACAATGTTAGTTGTTTGGATTCCTTTTATTGTTGGGTACAGAAGGAGAGAATCTCAAAATTAAATTGTCCTTATCTGAATCTGGGTTTCCAATGTAAATAAGATTGTTTCTGAAAGCTGTCTGAAGTTGTACTAGGAGAATCTCAACCTTGATGTTTCCAGGACGTTAGTTTATACTCTGCATTATTTCATTTTATAAAGARTGGAGTGACTGGCATTTTAAAGTCTTAATTTATAATTCCATGTCCTTGTGGCATCATGTAGTTTCTCTGTGTTAAACTGTATGAGACACCACAGGAGTAATCTGTAGTCAGAMGTGACATTTTAGTGAGTTGCTCTTTTCCTGTTGAATGAATTGCTAAAAGAAAAACAAAARYATCTTTCAAATRCAGRGAGATGCAGTTRCAACTAATCTTTCWRCCCTTTGGATACYGTGTTTCACATCGCAAAAGCTAATACCTGCTGTGTGTTTCTGCCTACATGCTCCCTTCTTCCTGTTACTRCATCARTGATGTCATGTGTACATTTCTTTATGATTATAACGCTTGTGATTTGATTCTTTCCCAAATCAAAAAACAAAACCAAAACCCACTTCATATTGATTTAAACCTGGGTTTATGTGTCAGTAGAAAATATTTCCACAACGATTTTCCGAGTGTCCGTCTGATTATTAGAGTTTTCCCATCACAGGAAGTTTTTATACCATTGTGTAAGATATATATCCTCTCCTATTTTAGCTGTACTCTTGCACAAACCTCATCACAAAAAATATGAAGCCTAATGGCATTTTTCCAAGTCACTGGCCCAGTCAGATTTTACTAGTAACTTTAGGACAAGTCCTCAAGGGATGACAGCCCATCACACTGYAATTGTCCAAGATCAGTTACTACACCCATGGCCAATTTTGTAAGTATACATTTTCCTGAATTAGTAACTGTAAGATTTTCTGCCTGAGTGAAATCTGATTTGCTGTTTCAATTCTATACTCAAGAAAGCATTTCCCATTGTGTGTCCAGCATGAATGTCAAGCTAACTTTAAAGTAATTATTTTGGGTACATTTAATTAATCTTCTATTTCCACTGATTTAGATCAATACTTTAATCAAAGCTTTAATGGTTTCAAATATTTTCTTCCTGTAGCTGGCTGAAGTGAGAGAGAGTTGACATTGAGACATTGAGAGTTCCAGTACATTGTCAGGTTGGAAGATAATATGTGCTCCCTCTACTCCAACATCAGCTATGTGTAAACTTCCCTACTGGTAAAAGGGAAATTCTTTCTATGTTGTTAACCTGAAATGAAGCTGTATGGACTCATCACTCATTAACACGCATTGTAGCTGCTGGACTGCAAACCTGTTTAAGCAGCCTGGCTTGGGAAGAAAAAAGGAAAAGAGCAGTTGTGCTCTATTTTTTATGATTTTCTCTTATATCTAGGGTCCAGATTTACTACTAATGAACCCAGCAATAATAATTATGGTATGAGGGTAATCACATGCCTTTTCCTTTCCAATGTCTTTATGTTTCTCTATGGTAAGAAATTTCATATACAATATTCATACAACATTTAACACATTCTGGTTAAATCTCTTACCTGAGCTGCTTACAAATGGAAGGTACTTACTGTGAGTATCAGTTAAGGTATTGTGATCCTATTTACACTGACTTTACAAGCTCATGACAGTAAGAAAGTTTTTCTGGAATTTCTCTTCTTTGCTTGGGATCACTGCTCCTTCATACCTTATCTTTCTTACTGTGTTGGGGTAGGTGTTTCCTGCAATACTTATTATTAAATTATTATTAATTATATTATTGTTATTATTAAAGAYAGTAAACTAACTCATGCCGAATAAGCCATTCAAGATGATAGCCATTGTTTTCGTGTTTGAATGCAGATATGGTCTGTAAACGCAAAACACGACATTATATTTTCATGGAATTCTTGTAAGTCGTTATCTTACAGTATTCATTTCCTTTGGTGTGTAGACAGTCACAATGGTTCCACTCAAGCTTTTCTCTCTGTCTCCTCAAGTTAAGCTTTCCAAAACATGAGCAAGTAGCATGGAATGAAATGTAGCTGTTAACAATTGAGTCTTTCAGAGAAAGCTGTGTGCTAAAGATCTCAAAATATCAGGAGTTCCTCAGTTATTTCTATAAGCCAAWGAACCATCATTCAAAGGAATAACATGGTTCAAACCATGCTCATGCATTTTTTGCATTCATTCATGGGAAAATGTATCAATCTGTGTCACAGRTCTCTAAAGATGTTGATATCTTGAACAGGCACAATGTAATGCTTTTTAAAGAGCAGCACACATTTCCTTTTTCTTACAACCTTTATAATAATGCCATGGAAGCCAGTCACAGGGCCAAACTCTGTGGTGCCTCCAGACTCCTTTTGGGTTAACCAAGTGAACACCCCATCATTCCATAAAGTCTAGACACCTCATTTAGCATAAGACAAATTGTCTCTGGCGTTAAGTCTGCCTCCACTAACCGTGAAGGCTTCCCAGAGGATAAACTGAATGGTGAATGCTTTTTGACAGATGGAATTGGGTAAGATAAATCCCAACTATGCTATGCCCCAAGATATTCACAACAGATATTTGTTTTATAGGACTCCTGCAGCTTCACAGCCTCTTCAGCAATTCCACCTGGTGCTGAACGTTAGAAAGGATTCTCTTTTCCTAAAATACAACTTGCCTTTCCCTTTGCTGTGGTTTAACCTTCAGGCAGCTGAACACCACAGATCCATCTGGTCATTCTGTCCCCAAGAGATTGGGGAGAGGATAGGAAAGCAGGTAAAACACATGGGTTGAGATAAAATTTAGTAGGACAGAAAAGGAAAGGAAAATGTTAATAATGATTATAAGACAATATGCAAAACAAGTAATCCACATTATCATTTCTCACCAGCCACTGACCAATGCACAGCCTGCCCCAGCAGTGGGACAGTTCCCCTCAGCTGAACTGYTCAGCATGTGACTTTGTCCAGTTGGGATCAGCTGTCCCAAGCTGCCCCCTCCAGCTTCTTGTGCCCCCCCAGCCCACTCACTGGCTCTGCAATTATGAGCATTTTACTGGCTCAAGCCTTACCAAGAACAGCAAGAGCCCTGTTACTGTTCTTGCAGGTTGTACTCCTATTTGTTTCAGGTACAATAACTTTCAGAGCCTTTTCTAATGGACCTTACCATTCTTTAATTGTGTCTAGATGCAATTAAATTGCATTTTTTTCAGGCCGTGTCTCCATTTAATCAAAATCAGCAGTTCCTTCTTTGCTCTTTCAGTTCTCCCTAGTTTGGCACTGTACTTTTGCAGAGCAGAGTGCAAAGCTACCTGCCTGGGCAGACTGAACAGTAATCACTGTTCAAAGAGGAAGAAATCTGTTCATCTCCCAGTTTTTTTAGCAGAAACATTTTTTTAGCTATCGTATTCTTGCCTGATGAACTGGGCAATTTAATTTCAAGCTCTTTCACATCTTYCCAATGAAGGCTGGCAGGCATCACTTCTATGTGATCTTTCGTTATGACTTGGGAGTCACAGTTTCTCTGAAAACTCTAATAAAAGATGGGGACAGAGGAAAACATAACTGATTTCTGCACCACTCCAAGATATGGTAACAAGGCTGAAAGGACAATAAATAAGAAGAAATAATTTTYTTCAGATGGCAGGAATGTGTTTAGACTATGGCAGATGGAGTTCCCAAATATATCTGGTTGGGTGAGCTGAAACTGTGGCATCAGATGGGATTCATTGTTGATAAACCCAAGTCTCAGAGGAATATTGATCACCAAAYGTGTTCCTGTATCCTAGATTGACTGTAACTGGTGGAAAGAGCTGTGGGTTGCTATAGGTTGCAAAGTCCTAGCTCAGTGAAAAACCAAAGAACATGACAATGAATAAAGAGACAATAAACACATGAACACATTAAAATGACATAGAACTATTAAGTGCATTGAGAGGATACATTCTGATTCTTCCTTGTGGTTACATCATTGYCAAACAAAAGGGATCCAAGATGAATAATGAACCCAGTAGAAACAGAAATGTTGGAAAGTGGAAAGTGTTCACTCTTTTTCACAAATCATGAAGAATAAATAAATTCACATGATGTGATCAYATCACAGATTAGCAAAAATATTTATAACTGTGAATCTTATAATTTCATACCATCTTTGAGTCCAAAAGTTTATTATAAGTACTTATTGACCTTTTGGATGAGAATATGCATCGTGAAAAAATGTCCAAATGTATCTAAAATCTTGTTTATAAATCTTCTGTTTGGGGGCATAAATACAAAACACATTAAGAAGGACTTTCCCATCAGACAGTTTTCCCAGTGCAACAAAACATCTGTTTAAATATGTATCAAAAAAGAACCAAGAAGAGTGAGCAAGACTCAGAAAACCTTTACAAATAAAAAGTTTTCATCAGCATTAATAAGTGTAAAATACTGTAGKCTGGACCAGTAAATTATTACACACAATTACCAAAGTGTTCACAGTGCTGTAAATCAAATTGCTGGAGGGCTCTGCAGCAATGTATTTTTCATCTCATGTAAAACTCCTGCAATCAGCCAGTATTCCTGCAGGAAGGTTCAGAGGAAAAGATGAAGAGACTCAGAGGTATTTGCAGAAACTCTGTGAGTTTTGAGGCAAAACTGAGCTCAGTCCTGTGCAGGTGAGGCAGCAGCACTACAAAGGAATCTGCAAATGTGGTGCCAACAATGGCAGCCTGGAGCCTCTGACTGGTGTCAGCTCCCACTCTCCATAGAAACTGATTCACATCCAAACCCACCCACATCCTGAGACAAGATTAAGAGGTTGCCAGCATTTCCATCACTGGCACCAGGGAGGAAAGTGGGATACAAAAGTCTCTGCAAAGGATGAAAGAACACACACCAAATTACTTCTGCCTCTGATACTACAAAAATCTACCAGAGCTGTATCAGTGTGTGTGTACGCATCCTCTTGACAGTACATCTGTTGCTCCYTAAAGAATTTAAATTTCTGTGCTGCTGTGGTTTGCTGTAGACATGAATCTTCTTTTAAAGTAATCACTGTCTGATTARTGCTCAGGAGATCACTGCTCTGCTTGGAACAAAGAGATGTTCTTCCTCACTTTCACACCAAGGGAAAACGCTTCCACTCACCTTCCCCAGCGCAGCCAGTGGAGCCATGGYTCCTTCCAACTATTCCAGCAATAGSAGCAGCAGAGTTCTAGCTGGAAGCAACTTGAAAAAGGACTCAAAATGGAGCATCCCCACATAGCTGGGACATTCTTCTGTTCCTTTATTCTATCCTATTATTCTTATCCTTTATTCTATTCTATTATTTTAAGGAATAAATGTTTGGTTTAATTCAAGAAAAGGYTTTCAGACCTTTTCCAGCAGAGAGACTGGCAAACTGGAAGCTATTGGAAGACTGTAGAAGTCTGCTTAAATGTTGGGGTTTTTGTTCAAGAAAGGCAAGGGAACTTGTGTTGTCCCTTCTTACGGCTGAGAAACAGTGGCTGTAGTGATGGCAGCTCAATACCCTGCTGTTATRTAGACAGTTCAATACTGATTGATCCCATCCTGATGACTAGATGGTGCAAATCTGCATTCAGCATCCAGTACTGTTCCATAATCCACAAATTTAGTGTCAAAATTTAAGGAGAAAAGAAATGAATCCCTTCRTGTTTGAGGTACCATGGCAGTTGCAGTCTAATCTATTCCTAGTTATCACAATATACATATTTACAGGGTACATTTTTTTTAGCTGGAAATTGAGAATAGACCCTCCTCTGATACTTCAGTTTGCATCTACTCAGTTATATTAGGTAATTTTGCACTTTGTTGGAAAATGAAAAATAGCCCTTTCTCTTTCACTGCTTTGATTCTGAGCACTACATTGATRAGGTTTACAGCTCTGGTGACTGGGGAAGGAGCATGGATTGCTCCTCTTTGCTCAGTGGGGTTTAGAAGTGACTGATCCTTCCCACATCAAAAATCTAAACATCAGAACACAAGTAACTGAAATGTCTTCATAAATACCTAAAAAACGGCTGTTAAAATTCACTCTGAAAACATTATTTACATTAGTGGAGGGGAGAATACTATTCTTTCCACTTTAACATTTTGTCGGCATTTTAAAACCTTTAAGGATGTTTTATTCTGTGTGAACACTGCAAGATTTTCTGAGGTGTCTTTTTAATTAAAAAAAAAAAAGCCCCAGCATATGGCTTTAACAAGAGCCAACCAAAATAATGTGCAAATGTGTTTATGTGTGGATGGCTGTATTCCAAAGTTCAACAGTGCTAAATTGGCAGTATTTTCTGAAGAGATAAAATTTACTGTTTGGAAACAGGATTAAAGTTTAAGCTTTGCATTCYGATCACTAGCTAAAAAGAGATCAGTTTGGTTTCCATTTGCTATTTTAGTAGTGCTTTATTTATCTTTATTCCTTTGCTGCAGCTATGTAGGCATGGTGTAATACTGTCTTCAGCATTTAAGAGCTAAAACTTGTACAAATATGAAAACATTATAGCAGGAAAACTTCAAATATGTGGGTCAGAAAAGTGATGCTGCTCCTATAGACACAAACAGTGCACGTTTTGCTCTGGAAGAGCTGCACAGTTTAGGTTTGCTGAGGGTTGTTGGTGATTCTAGACTGGATTTTGTAGCCAGTATGCACAGCTTTTGGTAAAAAGTAACCTCTCTTTCCCAAAAATCGTGCTGTTCTATTGGTATCTGTTGCACTTGGTAATGCCTAATGCGAGCTTCTTCTCCACACAAATAATGAGGACATATTATGCTAACAATTAGATTGTCTGCAAAATGGCCTAACTCCATTTGCATGATAATGAAACGGCTCACAAAAAGCAAACACACCAGAAAATGAGACTTTATGCAAACTGTCTGAAACTACGTGCTGGCTGCAGTCCTTAAGTCTGTTTTTTGGAAATGGCTAACAACTTTCACCAAGGACCACGAATAAGCATTGCATGGAAAGCAGAATATGTAAACATTTATAAATCAATCAGGCAACAAGAAATGGTTTGTTTTTTTTTATAATAAGCCAAGAATGTTAAATGTATAAAACTGATTCTATGAGAGGAAAGAATGCTTTGCTTTTCGTGTGTACATTGAGGGCAGACTTTATCTCTCTTCTGAATGAACAGCTGTGTCACTACAGGTGCTGCACCACCCAGTGATTTTAGATGGATCTCATGACAAAAAAGCTGCTTTTTGTCCCCTGAAATTTCCTTCCTTTTGCATTATTAAATTGAAAATATATGCAATCTCACCCTCCTGCGTGTTGTAGCATAAGAAAACCTTCTCGTCTGTATTAGAGAATAAAGGGATTTTCTAAAGTGTTTCTCAGTTTTGTCAGTGATTTCTTGGATGTCACTCCTATCTCCAGGGAAAAGAACCTTTTAATGCAGCAAGGGGCAGAGGCCTGAAATACCCAAAGTAGCACTGAATATAAAACATAACTGTATCTTGCTTACTTTACATCCTAATTTTATGGCTGGTGTTACACTTGTACCAAATTCACCAATTGCAAATGGACTCTATCAAAGCTTGTGCAAAATGCAGCTCCCTCTCGAGGACCTTATCCCCATAAATATACAATGACCCTAGATATGAGCTTGAAAAAGTAACTGTTCTACAAGCATACCTGCAATATTTAACACCAAGAAGCTAAAGTGTCTGAAGGATGATTTCCTGTTTAGAGTGTCTGGGCCCTGGAACAAGCTGCCTGCTGGCTTTAAAGAGATTATTGATTTTAAAATCTTGAGGAAAAGAACCTGTTCTAGCATTTAAGTTGGCCCTGCTTTGACAGAATGTTGGGCTGCAGGCCTTCAGAGGTCCCTTCCAAGCCCAATTATTCCATGATTCCAGGATCCTTCCTGTTTGTGTGAGCATATGCTCTAATTCTATAGACACGTTTCGCTGCTAATTTTAGAGCAGATGTCTTCCTGGCCAGGAGTTAGTCCACAGCTGACTGCTGTCAGCTAAAACCTTTTTGTGWCAATCACTGACTTTGGATTACGGCCTTCCAACACACAATGGATCTGCTCAAGGGAGGAACCAGCTGTTTTATATGTCTTTTTATACACATGGAGCATGTGGCTGCATGCTTTTTTTACTGAATCACATCCAAATCCCTCTCTGACAGAAATAATTAAGGTTTGAGGGTTTTTTTGGTCCCCTTATTGCTATGATATTCAAATGCTTAACGAATTAATCTTTATAAGCTTTAAATGACATCTTTATACTGTCACAGGGAACAGCAGCACTGCTTCACATTTTCACAGGTGGGAAGTGATGAAGGCAACAGGACAACTTGGATGTATAAAGTATCTACCCAAAATCCTTAGTGATGGGTTKGGGTCTTGAGTCCATCAGGCTGAGATAAGCAGCCTTAGGAATGAATGCCATATCTAATCTCAGGATCTGCACTGAGACACATCTTTCTCTTCTTCAATAGGACACAGGAATGCTCTGAAATGGTTTCACTTGGAAGGGTTGTGCCATTTCACTAATTACCTCATCTTTGGAATTGTTTTRGCCTTTTGTGAACTAGCATGGGAGGATCTGTGAGTGACATTCTGAATGCTACAGAAGATCCATTATATTTTGAGTATCTAAAGTGAAATTATTTTCTTTTTTTCGTTAAATTAACATTATTTATATTAGTGGGTCAGAAATAAAAAAACATTGAATGCTCAAAATGTGGAGTATAATTTTCCACACAATTTGTGAATATAAAAGTCTGAAGCAGTGACACAAATCAAAGTGCTTTTTACCAAATGTTGCATTTTAAGCAGTCCTCTACAGATGTGGTGTTCCAAAACAACAGTGCATGATTTCTCCTTTCCTTTTCAGGCAATATCACTGAGAAACAAAGGTATGGGAGAACMAGCCATTTTCATGATTGTATGAAAAATTATATTTTAAGTTTAGCTAAGAGATACCTGCAAGGTAATGTTCAAACTATAAAATACTGTTTTAAACTGAGGCCATCTTCCAATTTTTTACTTTGGAGACCTCAAAGATGTTTAGACATGTTTGTGGTACAAATCAACTTCCTGTAAAGGGCACGGGCAAATGGAAAGCACCATGTTTCTCTTTTCATTTTCAAGCACATCTGTGTGTATYGACAGATGTTTTTGCCTTGCTTGTTCCACCAAAGAGCACACAGACTGCCTCCTGCTGTGGCTGGGTTGGATGTTCCTAAAATCGGTGTGTCAGAGAAACACAGAGGGTGCATGTGGAAATGATTGAAATCAACGGCATAAATATTGATTTCCATGGAGTCTAATCTCAGAAATTAAAGGCAGAGAGTTAAGTCTAAACATGCAAGGGGAGAGGGAAGAATTGGGGCAGATGAAGCTGACGTAGGAATATGCTCTCCAGTAGGTGCAAAGGATTAAAGCCCACAAAATTCCTCCTGATTCCACTCCAAATAAACCCAGATCTCCTTTCATGACAGAGATTTTTGCAATAGAAGCCTTCTATTTTATCTAACAACAATAAAAAAATATTAAAAACCTAGAGGCTATTGACCACCTACATTTGTTTTAGGGCCTTAAGTTTTAGAGCASGGACACATCACAACACAGCCCGAGAGGTAATCCAAGGCTACTGCAAATGAAAGTGCCTTGATGTTCTACAATTAATCTGAAACATATCAAAAAGTTGACTTGTCTTGTCCCAGAAATTATTGTAACTTCCCCACATTCATGTCTTAGAGCTGAAAAAAATTGCGGAGAATTTGAAATTACCTTCTTAGCCWTTCCCTGTCTTTCCCTTGTGCTTTTTATCTGCCCCCTTTCCCYGGGAAATGTTGGTTTATGTCCTAGATAATAAAGTGTATATGAAGAAGAATATTTCCTTAGTGTTTT
Source organism: Malurus melanocephalus (assembly GCF_030028575.1). Taxonomy (NCBI): domain Eukaryota; kingdom Metazoa; phylum Chordata; class Aves; order Passeriformes; family Maluridae; genus Malurus; species Malurus melanocephalus. Next base: position 389,581 of record NW_026623365.1, on the reverse strand, counting down.
CTCCACTAGCAGTCACTGCTGACTAGCAGAAGTTTCCATACATCACTCTTGCAGAAACTTGAAGAGTTGCTTCAGCCATGGAGAGAAACAAACATTGTTAAGAGGAAAATAAGGCAGCTGGGAGTATTATACTGAGCTAAATCATCCTGCTATAACAGGACTGTGGAATTGCAATTCAGCATCAAAAATAATAAGGGTATTATTTCATCYGGTTTGCTTTATTTTCCACCTACACAGGGCATTTTTATTTCTTTACAGTGTCTCAGTCTCATCAAGAAAAAAGTGTATGATCTGCTTGGCTCTTAAAAAAATAATGTAAAAATAGGGATATTTCTTTTTTCTTTACCATCTCAAGTGCATTATTTCAGTGCCTGTGCTGTTGACAGTATTCAGCTTGGACAGTTCTCACTGCCCCTTTGGACTGCTCATGTGGYTTCATTCATGTCTATATCACTGCAAGCACTCTGGAGAAAAGTGCTCTGTCACAACATTGAGCTTGAAGGGATATCTTTCTCTGCAGAGAAGAGAAAAGGCAAGGCAAAGAGATTTGCACCTTCTCATGGAAGTGAGACAGGGCAGCACACAATGCTCACGCTGCTCATGAGCTCCTGGTGCGATGTGTGACTGCTTCAGGAGCCTCCACACCGGAGTGCAGCCAGCCTGTACCTGCACCTGCACCTGCAGCAAAGCCAGGCTGCCTGCCGTGTCATCTCAGCTCTGCAAGATGCTGGTAACTCTGATGCTTTGGCCACTGCTGCATTTCGCCAGGCTGGTTTGGCAYTTTGGCAGGCCACTGGCAGAACTCTCAGTGTGAGCAGTAGCATCTGGCAAATTGTTTTCATGTGCTTTGAGCAAGATATCCAACAGGTGCAGGCTGGCCAGCAGAATGGATGCTGGAAATGCAGAGTGCCAGTCATGGTGGGGCTGCCTGAGATGCTGTGACCAACTGCTTTCCCACAGGGCAGAGAGATTTGGGATCTGGAAAACCAGGATCCACTGCTCTGCAGATGGGACAGGCTGGAAGAGCTGAGGAGCACACTGAGCTCCAGAGAAGCAGCAGAGAATGCAGAGAAATATAAAAGTACTCCATGTGTGGTTATGTGCCTACAGGAGCCTGCTCTCACTCTTTGACACAGCAGAATGCCACACAGGGGGCTSACCCAGTCCTCACAAAGCACAAAATACCACATTTTACATTACTTTACAAAAATGTACCATTCTAGAAATCAAATAGCACATAAAGGAAAAAAAAACCAAAACCTATTACTGCACACGACGCATCCTGAACTCCATTTGCAGACCATTCAGGCCGATTGATCATTGTAARAGCATGGGGAATGTGAGACCATCTGCTTCATTAATTACCTGGCTAAAAMCAATTCATCATAAATTAAATAATAAATAACAAGGAAGGTGATAAATTGAGCACACAGATACACGAATCTGACGGGTAGGTGATAATTGAGACAGTAACGAAAACCAGAACTGCTCAGACAGTGATTGATAATTCACTGAAAAATTACTCAGGCACAGTCTCGAGGAGGGTCAAGCTAAACCTTGTTACAGATAAGCAGGTGGAAACAAGACWGACTATTATGGGATGCTTGAGGGGSCTTGTGGACTTTGCAAAACTCATCATGGAAAGCCGAAAGGACAGGCCAATGGCTGAGAAGTTATGTTAAGGGTGGATCTAGGAGGAATAAACTTGACAAAATGGGGAAAGAGTAGAAGTATAGGCTATTTGAACAGTCTACTTGTCAGTTAGCTTGCCTGAGCAATATTCCTGATCCCTCAGTGTAGGAAATCTTCCTATTAAATCATTTTCCTTAACAAAATTTTTTGTATAAACCCACTCACACTATGTGTGAGTCCTGTAGGGTACATATGTCAGTGTCTGGAAACATTAATATGCAGAAGAGTTCTGGGTGTCTGCAATCACACATAGAGAGATAGAAACTTCTGTCTTCATCCCAGMAAGTCCTCATGCAGCTTCCATGCATGGCTGGATGTTATCCAATACCTCCAAGAACTGTTTTATTACAGTGTGATTCTTTTGTGGGGTAGAACTCCCTGGGACAATACTGTGAGGGCAAATAAACTGGCTGGCATTGACTGAGAGGACCAAGCCAAGTGCAGCAAAATACACCTGAGCAATCTCAGTCCTACTGCCTGCCTGGTGGGTTTTCTGAAGATCCTGTCCCCACAACCATCCCAAGTTTGGACCCACAGGGGTATGGTTAGTTCATTCCAAAACAGGACTCAGAAGCAATCTAACACTGTGAATAACTTGGAGCCATGCATTTCCAGTCACCTCCAGGCACTAGTCCTTTGTTTGCAATTGAAGGATACCAGCGATTTATCACAATGCCATTTGAAAACAATTATTTAAATAGCAGAAATAGTAAAGGATTCTATTTTTTGATGTTGTAAAGGTTATTTACAAAGACAGGTGCAGTGATAAGTCAGAATAATGCTKCATGACATTGACATATATTTCACCTCATTTGTAATAGCTGCCATGAGCRGGCCTGTTGAGGTAAATGGTGAATGCACCTTGGCATTTCCAGCTTCAAAAGCCACACTGAAGGATTTATTACCACTGCAATTTTCTAACACTGCTCTGCGAGGAGGAAAAAAAGAGAAGAGTTTAAATGACATCAAGATGGAAGTATTCTGCGAAGAGAAATAAAATTATTAACCCATTCAGTCYTTCCAGAGGCTGTGGCAGTAAAAGAATGATCCTTTTATACAGTCTGTACTAGCACGTTATAACTCAGAGAAGCTGTTAAAAACAAAAGCAAGGACATACTCTGTACTTCAAAAGTCTCCCTGAGAGCAGCTAGCACACGATGTAACAGTTTAAACCAGCCCAGTGCCATTTCTCTCAGCTCATTTCACTCATAAATACAGACATCTGCATATAAAAAAATAATTTATTAATGTTTATGCCAGAAAAGTATGCCAAATCCTCTAAATAATCACTTGAATAAAAAAAAAATATTATTTTTATAAATAGCACGTTGGAGCTTAAAAGTACCAAACTGCGTGAAAGATGTGCTCTTTAACATCATTATGGTGGCATTCTTTGCCATCCACTCATTTTTCTAGAAGATGTGTTATTATTGTAAGAAAGTGAGACTGKCAGCTGTTCCTTCAGAAGACACTCCTTGATCTTGAAAGGCTTTATAACATCTTACCATTKCCATGGTAGAAATTTGTAGTGTGTTGCAGAGTGGGGTTAAAGATGGGTCAGATCTGTGAGGTGAGGTCCAGAAAGAATCACTGAACAGGAAACCTCCTTGTCCAGCTCCCTGCATGCAATGTATTTCATCCAGTTATATCTCAGCTGTGTCATTAAAGAGAAGTCTTTGGAATGTCTAGGATCATGCTGGTCTTCTAAGAATAATCTTTCACAGCAGGACTTTAGGAGAGTCAGTACTGCAGTAGCTTTTTTAGAACAAGTCTAGGTAAATTGATGTCACTTGCCTTGCCGGGGTGTCATGAGTAAAACATCGCTTGGGAATTTCAGTGAATTAATTTTATTTCCAAATAACATAAACTTTTAATTTCTGATCMAGGTATTGAGAAACAAAATAGTTTCTTTTTGTCATTTCTTGCTCCTTCCTCCCTTTTTTTCTGCTGGTCCTTCCTCCTTACTCATTTCCTGTGATCTACCATGGGTAGTCCCACAGACCCGAGCAAGGTGGGCAGGGCGGGTGTGATGACAGTCCCCAAATCCAGCCACAATTCCAGATCCCCTGAAAAGTCCACAGAGAGTAAGAAGTCAAACAGGGAAGTCAAACCAGCAAGACACGGTTCGGGTCAGATCCAAACACAGCAACCAGGGTCAGCCACGGCTCAGGCTCTCCAGGAAATTCAAGTACAGGGCAGGCAATCAAGTCTATGAATCAGCATTAGGGTCCAGATCAAGAACATACATGGCCAGTCACATCCAGGGATATTCTTCAGGATTTCTCCCATCACATAGTCTTAGTCTGTAGATGTGGATAACTTTTTCCCATAAACAATTTGTGTTCTGGAGCCTGTCACTTTCTGTTTTATAAAATTACTTTAATTGTGGTGGAAGATGGATATTTGGTTTTATTTGGAATTAGGATCTCTCTGCAGAGCAGTGGCTGTACTCTCGGCTAGGCAGTAGCTTGATCCTAATATCCTTGTGGAGCTGCACTGCATGCAAAACACGATTCCCAGGAAGGTATCAACACCCTAAGAAACTGCCTGACACCATAATCTCCTTTCATAGAGYATGTTGACTGTCTCTTGTTGATAATAACTTCTCATTGTTTTTATCCTGGCTCAAATTCAAAGCAGTGATCTAGAAGTGAAAGMCTGTTTTCTCTTATCAGACCCAGGAGCCATTCCAGCTTCCATCTCAGAAAGGATGGTGTTTAATAGCAATCATTTAATTTTGTAGATTTCTATAAACAACCTTAATGATGTCATTAGAATTCTCAAGGCTAAAAGGTAGCACTCCCACTTCAAATTGTCACATTAAACACACATGGCCTATTCCAACTAATTGAATTAATTTCCTGTTTCGAGAGAAAAAAAAAGGAAAATATTTTATACCTGAGTATACTTATACTGCTGCTGTTTTTAATTTGGATTTCAGAATTGAATAGACCCACCAATTTCTCTGACTGGGTTTTCCCTTCTCCCTTGATAAACAGTACATTTGATAAAAAACATTTTATCCTGTCATGTTCCAATCTTTTAGTAAGTTTCACCCAAGTTCATAGCATATTTTTAAAAGGAAATTGTTTTGGAAGAATGGAGAAAATAATTTATTTCAAATATATAATCTGAATTCACCCTCTTTCAACTTGAAACCATTCCCCTTTGCCTTATTGCTGTGTGGACTTATGAAAATTCCCTCTCCCGCTTTCTCATAGATYCCCTTTAGGTASRGGAAGGTGCTACRATGTCTKCCTGGAGYCTTCTCCTCCCTAGCTCTCTCAGCCCCTTGGTCATCTCKGGACTCTTTCTAACAGCTCCATGTCCTTCTTAATCCTCTTCATTTATTTACTAGTAATGCTCTTGAAATTCATTATGTTGCTTGCATGAGGAGGTTGAATTATTCATCAAGATGCGTTGAGTAAAGCCGTGGTATTGCAAATTCACAAAGTTGCTGACTCTTCCCGGTTAATTTCTTAAAGTGGACTTCAAATACAGCATTGACTRCCTTATCGCTAGGATCTATAAAATAACCACTCTTGGACAAACTGATACAAATTTATGCATTTTCTGTAGATTAGAGGAGTCAGAAGCATTAAAGAGCAGCAATCCAGCAGTGGATGATTTGAATTCAAAGTTAGTTTTAATTTTAATGTGTGCTCTGTATCTCAGGAAAAGAAAATTGCAAGTATTTTTTTTCCATTCCTCAGAGCTTTCTTAAAATATAAAAGGTATTTTAGACTTATAGTTTTAAATTAGACTCATTGTGAAACTGCACTACTAGGACCAAGAGCAAAATTAAATTATATATATAAAATAATCAATAATAAATTGCACTGAACCTCTTGAGTTCAGCCAATTAATTGTTGTAGCAAAATAAATCAGAGTTTTTAATAGCTTTGAAGTTATTAATTTTACARCAGCGAACAGCATTCACATTTGTTGTCAGTCCCACAAGACCAAGATACCCACAGCCTGTTGGTTGTAAAAAGAACCATTTGTTTCACATTTTCAAAGACATTACTGGAGAGCATTAAATTAATAGCTTTCATATTGTGCTAGGAGATCTAAAGGCCCAATACAGCACCTTTAGTCCACAAGTTATTTCCACTGCAGTTTGGATCTGATATAGCTAAATAAATGCTAATTTGGAGAAGCCTGTGAAGACACAATCAGATTTATCATTACATTATCAGGTTTGATTCCTTTTTTTACCTCACTACTCAGCATTACTACCTGCAATGTCAACCTCTTTCAGTCTCTAGACTGTAACTGGCAGGACTTGACCTACTATTATACCTTTCCAAGATAAAATGTCTATCAATCTGCTTCTGGCCAAGACTGAAAACTGATGGTGCTAAACTTTCAATGCAGGGCTCAGAAATCAAAAAACTGACACGTTGATAACTGCTTGCTGATGCTGACTGTCTTGGCACGGCTTGAGTTGCCTGCATCAGCTCACCTGGATTATTTACTCAGCTTCCTGTGCTGATTTAGGTTAGATGCCTTTTGGGCCAGACATTGTGTTCCTGTGTAGGGCTGCCTGACCTCCAACCCACAGTTCAGTACCAATACATGTTATCAGTTCTACGTGTAATCATACATTACAGCAGTTTAAACTGATCCCTAAAAGTGAGAAATACAGGTTCTGAAGCACCTGACCTGACTCTMTTTAGGCCACTGCAAGCTGGGAGTTAGGCCAGATGACTCAAGAGGCCCTTTTCACCTAAATGATGCCATGATCCTGTCACCTAGGGTGTTCTTAATTTCACATTTACTTGCCCATAACTACACTTACKCCCATAAATTAAATTAATTGCTGATAATAAACCACTTTATTGATATCCCAGCACTATATAGTGACTGAAAAGTGCTGCTAAGTGTGCATTATATCTCCATTAAATAATAGATGTGCTACTACCTTGATGGAACTTACAGTTCTACAGTTTTTCTACAGTGGTAGAAAAAGTATCTTACCTTCCAGTAAAACAARCAAACAAACAAATACACACTTGTTTAATTTCACTCTACATATTAGTAACAGTAAAGCCATATCTGAAGTCTGGAGAACTAAGTAAGGTCTCTTTCCACRGAATGTCACAGAGAGTGTTTAAATACCACTTTTCTTCAATTTTCTTTGATMCTGGAGACATTTTACTTTTTCCCTAAAAGCACTTGATATTAGCAACAGAAGGTGGTGAACACTGTAGAATCTGACAGTAATAACTGCCTGAATGTCTGAGGATATTCACTTTTGCTGGTTTTATATATTGCCTTTCACACGTGGTTTCTATAAGCTCTCATCGTTCTGTGCATAATAAATGAGACTCCTTGGAGACATCATAATGAAATTACAGACAGCAGTACTTCATTTTAAACAATATGATTGCTTAAAAAGAGCCAGTTTCACAATCATGTATCAATATGGTTTTAGATATCCCCTAAATGAATCTTAAATTTTAGATATTCTMGGTAGAAAATTTTGCATAATTGTCACATAAAGAAAGGTTGTCATGTGCTTCCATGTATTCAAAAGTAGTCAGTAAAACTTTTTGAAGGTCAACCACCCACAAATACTCTCCAGGCAGACAAATTATTTAGTTTGTTGAACAAATTCAAATATATTATAAGTATTCATGTATGTTTTGAATAATGTGTGTTGTGGTTTCATCCCAGCTGGCAACTGAGCTCCCCAGAGCTGCTCACTCACTATCCCCTGATGGGATGGGGGAGAGAGTCAGGTACAAGTGAGAAAACTCCTGTTTTGAGATAAAGACAGYTYTATAGGGAAAGCAAAATCTGCACACTCGAGAAAAGCAGAACAAGAAATTCCATCTCCACTTCCCATGGGCAGCAGGGATTCAGCCACCCCCACGACAGCCTGGCTCTATCATGAGCAATGGYTRCTTAGGAAKARAAACCCCATCRCTCCAAACATCCCCTCYCTTTCTCCTTCCCCCACTTTACATAYTGAGCATGATGATGCCATGACTTGTGGACAGACCATACTAACACCTTGTGTACTCGAAACTTCACATATAGCCTAGTAATGTGATTTGAAGTGCTTACAMCCTAAAAGGTTTTTAATTCTCCAGGCAACTATTTCATGTTTGGTTTTATCTTTATTTGCTCTTCATACAGATGATTTTAGATAGACATAAGCAGGACCCTAGCTTTAAAAAAGTAGTAAAATAAAACTTTGATATTGAATATACGAAAATGTGATTTACTTTTGGCATAGCACTTGTATTTGACTAATTGAGGAGCTGCRTCATCAATCTTGTGAAAAGCCAGGTTGGAGGGGCTGTAGAATATTTTCACTGTGTTGCAGAACAACAGCTCAGCTACAGAAGGAGGGAAAGCAGCCATTCATAGCAGAGGAGATCTGGCAGGGGACTGTCTGGTTTGATATTAAAGAATCAGGACAGGGCTAAATAACATAGTGATTTAATGTTAATGCATAAATGAAATATGTGAATAAATTAAAACTAAGGTGAGGCTGTTAATGAGTTGCTTCCTATTATCCACGAAGCAAGCAGTGCTTGCCTTTCATCTTGTGCAATAGTTCCATCATTGTYTCATAAAATGAACTATTTTCATTGCTGAAATAAAATACATTCTRATTCTGCTTGCTTTTGTGCAAGTAACTTCCTCTCGCAGTAAATTTAAAAGCTTTTCAGGCAAAAACTTGATGAACCATATGAATCTGAAAATAAACTATTAAAAAAAATCCATTAAATCATACCATCATAAAAGTCCCCTGCATTTTCTGTGTTAGAAACTGTCTTCATTTAATGTGTTAGAAATAGTCAGTTATTTTCCTTAGTTTTAGAATCAATTGTTAACATCACTTTTCRATCAGTGTTGCTTTGTTAAAAAAAAAGAATCATCAGAGATACCTTTCAAAGTGTCTTCCATATTTAATATCAATATTTCAGCACCACATTTCAGATAAGGATGTAATTTAAAAAAACCTATCATATTTCAATTTAGCAGATGTTTTCTCATTGAAATATTTTTGGCAGCAATTGCTAATGTTTATACAGACACACCCAGAAATTACCTCCTCTGGATTGATTGCTGGACATCATAGTTAATTCCTAACATCAGAAAAAAGTTCAGATTTTAATGCTCCAATAATCCATTTCAAATTGCTTCTCTAACCAAARAATTGCTTTCTGCTGCCAATATGCAGAGCAGCCAGGCATCTAATTCTAAAGGAAAATCACCTGGGCTTTTAAAAAGATTTTTCTGTTTTTAAGTAATAAATTTCAAAGTACCTGTGAGACGAACATGAAATACAATGAGGTTTATTTTTACCACTAGTTAGGCATAGGGAGTACATCAGAGGTCAGTAGATAAAGGTATTTGTATCTAGATGAGAACACAGAGCACAGAATAGAATCAGAGCTGGTTCTAGCTGCAGGGAGAATCACCAAACTCTGGGTAGATCAATGAATGCCAGCAAGCATAACTCATGATCCCAAAGATGTAAACATCTGAAACTGGAAGGTGAAGTGGGGTTGAAGCTGCCATTCTGCAGTTCAGGGAAGGATAAGCAGCAGCGTTGACAGGCAGTCACTGATGATGGAGATGGTGCCCACTGCTCTGACAACGCCAGCTAATCAGCACTGTCACCTCACACATCATTGTGAAGGCTGTGACAAAGCACTGAAAACATCCAGTATGTTCCTGCAGGGAATTACCCTGAACTTTTTAAAACCTGAATGGACAGAAAGGAGCAATAATGGGAAAAAAAATTGTTCATAATAAAATTCAAAGATTCCTCCATGACCAAAATAAATAAAGATTGTTTTTCAATCAAAAAAGGACTCCATAGGGAAGAAGGAATCAGCCAAAGTCTGTACGCAGAGAGGGAATTAAAAGAAAAGGAATTATACCATACTGGTATGTTGTTATATGAGAGAAGCAAAACTTCAGTACTCAGACAGTAACAAAACCCTGCAGAACTTCCCTGGTTGCTTTTCTTCAGAGTAAGAATTATTTGTTTATTCTTTCTGTTTATTTTCCTTATCTTAAAATGTTCTKTATGCAAACATGGACCTTACATTTTATTCCATGGCTGCTTAATTTCCTTAAAAGCCTGAAGGTGAGATGCTTTGACAGAAGTCTTTCAGAAATCCATTTTGACTTGTTTATCCTCCTGTTTGTTCAATGATTCAAAGAACTGCAATGATTTCTCCTAGTCCTGCCTAGTTATTTTAAAAACAAAGCTCTGTTGACTTTTGTTAACTAGATAATGTTTACCATTTAGCAATAAACCTCACCATTTCTCTTTAATTTCTTTAAATTTATTAAATTTCCTGCTATTGGGTCCTTAGAGACATCAGGTTTACAGATCTACTGTTCCCAGAGCAGCMCTGGAAGCCTCTTTAAAAGCTGATGTCAGACCAAGAAAATTTCAAGCAAGAGACACTATGCCAACCTTTATAGTTCTACAGTTGGCTCCATTCATTTTTTATAACTCTTGGATAAATGCCATCTGGCTCTGGTATTTTTTTTATTGTGCATTTTCTAAATTTGTTTTTTACCCTCTTCCATACTCTCTTTCATTTTCAGCAAATGATCTGATGATTCACTCAGAAAAAAAGGGATCAAGCATGGGAATTTTCCTAGATTCTGACATGGTAAACATGGAGAAGTGATTTAGTGCCTCTGAAAGATCCTGATCTTTTCTAAACCTCCTTTTCCCATGTTTTTCTCCAGTTACTCCAAGTTCCTTGCAACGAAGTTTTCTTGTCCTAATATACTGTGAGGAAAAGTTATTATCTTTTATTCCTTCTGTTAATTGCTCTTCAAAGACTTACTGTGATTTTGTATAAAGAGGCTATACCATCAGCAACTCTTAATTATAAGGTAAATAGCCTAGGAAGCACTCTAAGCTAAAAATGTAAATTGAGCACATCTAAAATTTGATTGGTCAGGATCATTAGAAGGAAAAAAAAACAAAATGTAATTTCCTTTAAAGGAATTGTTTAAAAGTTATATACATTTATTTAAGTAAAAAGCACACTCACAATTGACATAACTTGTGAAAAAATAATCCAATGGGTGGCTTCTTGTTAGAGCAACACCTACACCATGACCATGTCTTAGACATCCCTGATGCATTACTGAGGAAGACAGGAAGGAAGAGGTTCCTTCCAACCTTACCCACCCATTCTGTCATTTTGTGATAAAGATATCTTATTTATTCACAAGAAAAGCAAAATCAAAACAGTTATTTGCTAAAAATGCAAATATTAAAACTCCCTGCAAACTGTGCTAAGAAATGTCTGGGAAAAAAAAGAAAAAATAAAAGATAAGCAAAATTTATTTAACTTATTAACAAATTTATTATTTTGTTTCCCTGACAAAATCCAAAGTTGTCAGCAAATTGGAACAAATTAACTAATCATTGCAAAAACAAAATCTTTCAGCTAAAAAAGAAAAAAATATTTCTTATTGTTATACAAATGTCTTAAGTCTGATTGTGTTTTAGACAACTAATGAATTTGTAAAAAATATTCAAATCCTACCATTTAATTTCAAATAATTAAAATCAACCTGAGAATTTGCCTGCTTTAAATGCCAGACCTGCCCAAAGACTTAGAAAGAGGTGAAGAGAAGGGGAGGGAAAAGAAATGAAATAATTAGAAAATATTGAATGCGAGGGGCAAATTTAATTCTGAACATGAGGAAATAAATGTCTTGATATTATTATATCATGCCCACCAAAAAAATGTTGCTTGTGTATTAATGTTTGGAAAAAAAGAGAAAGTTTGCAAAGAGAAAGGAACACATTCTTTTTGTTAAACTCTTATCAAACAAGTGATGTTTATCACTTGAAACAGCTGTTTGCTTAATATCTCTGGTATCATGGTAGTGCCAGGGGTGTATTAACAGTCCTTGTAACTAATAATTTCTTACMTTTACATGTTACACCAATTGAATTTCAAGTGCTTCCTAGAAGAAGATCAAGACTCTTATATCTACGGTAAAGAATACAAAAGAAATGTGTGGTGAAAACCCAATATTTCTAAAGTTGTAAAATCACAAAGACAGTAATTTATGATATTAAATGAATTTTTGTCCTTGAGCTTTCTGATTTCCAATTTATTTCTAGTGAAGCGTAAACAAAACATATACACACACTTGTGAATATACACATACACTTTGAAAAATGTTATTTAATAAACCTCCATGAACTCTGTCACAGAAAAATAAATCAGTTCGAGCTATGAGGTGAACTGGAATACACCTTTCGCTAATAGTGAACTCAAGGTCTCTCTGTACATCGAAGAAAGATTTGCATCCAAGTCTATATTAGCAGAATGTAAAACAAATTCCTAGAATTCATGGGATGGGGGCACTGACATGACCTGTGCCCACTCTTATTCATGCTTTTCAGACCTCAGACTTTGTAGTGTTCACCTTTCCTTCTGAACAGCCCCTGGTTATTCCAGGGGGATCAAGCAATCTTACTCTCCTTCATCCAGAGGTTTGCCTGCCCCAGTCCTTCTCTTCTTGTAAGAACACGTTTCACAATGAAGTTCAAAAMCAAACCAACCAACCAACCAAACTACATGCTATCCACTATTTCAAATAGCATTTAGATAAAGGAGGTATTTCTAAAAAGAAAATGGCGCTCAGTCACGACAAGAACAAATGGGATCATTTTTTGGTGTTTTTGAAAAATTTGATACATTTTGTAAGAAGTGCTTTTTTATTTCGCAATGTGATTCTTATAATGTTTTGTTTGCGTTRCTGAGGCATTCCCTCCATGGTGTTCTCATATTTTATTTTAATGTTTTARTTCAATTACTTGACAGCTTTCAGCTTTCTGCAGCTGAGTTTGATAAATATATATAGCTAGATAAACGTATAAAGACCTACAGAGATAGATCCATGGCTTTTCCAGTTAAGATTTTACAGTGCAAAGGAAATTGGTAGTATGAAAAACAGCAAGCTAGCAGATAAGGAGAAGACAAAAATACACAGCACTAAATTGGTGCCCAGAGCAGACTCAGGCTACTCCTTCAGCACATCATGATTATGGCTTTGATCCTTGCAGGCACACTATTTGACATTAACATAAAACTGCCAGGCTTTTACCAAGAGGAAATAAACAAGACTTTGTTAATTTACTCTGTGTAGAATGTATTATTCACCCCTATCCTGCAGAACCAAAGCCAAGCTACAGCACAATATCAGCACGGCYGCAGTTTGGCCAAACATAATTTTCCTTCAAAGGCAAAATCCTCTGTGTGCTCTCAAAGTCTCGTGCACACTGTGGTTTTACTGTAGCCAGGCCACAAACATTGACCAAGTGAAGCTGAAAGCTACAGCSCAAATCGAGTTTCCTGAAGACTCACTGTGGGTGATTGGAGCAGTGCAGGCTGCTCTGTCAGGATATCCTGCATGCACAGCCATAACAAGGGTGAGCTCTCTGCAGTTGTTTAGGCTATGCATTCTTGAGAAGGAGCTGAKATACAGCAGGCTGGAACAGTGATGATTGGAGCAAATCCTCTGACACTGGATGATTGAGTAGTGCAAGCCAGGAATAAAGAATGAGTGCATCATACCAGATGTAAAAGAAGTGAACATATGTATTAAACAGAGTGGGGAAACAGCTGGTCCTTTWATGCAAGGATGAGGATCTGTTCTGAGGGTTTGCAGTTTTAGACACATTCTGTGTAGGATCTGAATCTTTTCTTCCTCCTTTCCATGTATGAATTCAAACACTAACTCYGTGCAACAGGAGTTCTGTGTGTCTGGGAGGGACCATCTGTGTGTCTCACTGTCAAACTGCATTCATTGCACAATCTGATTCAGCTGAGATTATCTCACAGACCAGTGTTGGTCACAGCACACTTCTCCCAGACTCCTGCAGGTGAAGAGGCCCAGATTTGTCACAGGATTTTGCACCTGCCCTCCCTTCCCCTTTGCTGCTGATACTGGCAAGGCTATTCACTGGAGTGAATACAAATGGRTGCAGGAAAGAGGAGCTATGGAGCAAAAAACAAGAATTACGACCCCCTTAGATTTTGTATCTTTGTATCTGCTCCAAGCTTAGCCCTTCTCCCTCATAAAAGACTGCTCCTAGAAATGAGTCAGCTGAGTTCAGCAGCGAGAGACACAGCTTCATTTCATAGTGTCATGGGTTCAAACCTGATTTTTCCCAATCCGAGTCATGGCACCAAAAAATGTCGTGGTTTGGATTTGCTGAAAGCCAAAAAGCACTGCACCCACGATGTTCTCTCCTTTCCCCCCACCGGAGAAGAAGAAGGGAGAGCAAAAGCCCAATTAACATGAAAATTTATGGCTTTCAGATAACATGATGTAATTGAGAGAAAGATACGTATGTACTCCAGAGAATGGTCAGACAGGCTGAATAACTTAAGTTGCAAAACAGATTTATTGCTACAAACTACTAAGAATACTACCGCACCGGGGAGGGGAACAAAGATAGGGACAAATTTACAAGGAGAAGAAAAATAAAACGGACATTTTAAGACACCTGTTATCCTTTCTGGGAGCCCATCTCTTTCTCGGGTCGTCCCTCTCCACCCCCCATGTTTTCCCACACACACAGGGGACAGGAATGAAAGTCTAACATAGATCAAACCACTCATTACGGTTGTCAACCAGCATCATAGGAGAAGCGTTTTTACAGCTCCAAGCTGTGGAAGTTCTTTTCCCGAGAAACAGTCAGTGCTGATGTCAAGGGAGTATTTTTCTTTACCTCGTCGGAGAAAGGAAAGAATGTTCCTCAAGGACAAACTGTGTTKTTTCAGCAGCGTAAGACCACTATCAAAAATCTCCTGGCAGAACACAGCTTCTTCTAAGMATCCACTTGCTTCAAACGTAGGGCGGGGGCATCTCCTCTTCCCCGCAGAACACATTTTCTTCTTAGCATCAACTCACTTCAAATGTCATGGGGGGGCCARGCCTCTTCCCCTTTTTTGGCTCCTGATCAGTTCAGTCCAGTACTCAAAGGCCAGAGTTTTTTCCTCAGAGCAAGGTTGCTCTCTTTTCTATACAGGTCTCTCATTGATGAAATAGTCCTTTCGAGAACAACTTATTTTCTCCATGCTCGAGAACCACAGCAATAGCACAGCAACCCATCCCATCTTCTCCTACTGTGATCTTCGGTCTCCATTTTTCCTTCTTACTTCTCCTCATCCTCCTGTTCTGTTTTTTCCCCAGTGCATGATACTAAAACTACATACTAACAACCTAAAAACTACATGGCAGCCGCCCCCATGTTGTTTTGAATTCTTCTTAAGTACAAGACAACATGTCATCACAGAGGTGTAACCAACCCGTGCAATTGGCCTAGGCCTGATGGGCAGCCTGTCCATCAACCTCAGAGCCATRATGGATTGGCTCTAAAACACAGGGGGCAGGACTCCTTTTGCTGGAGAAGAAGGAGAAAGCTTCTAGAACTTCYTCACAGGAGCCATCTTTGTGGTTTCTTGGTCCCATCCCCCCACCACCAAAAATCRGACCAAATAAAACCATGACACCTGTTATTCTATTTCTATTCACCTTTTATTCTATTTCTTTTTCTATTCTATTTCTATTGAAACCAAGTAAAACCATGATGAGAAGAAAGTGCTCTCAGCAAAGGCCTCAGAGTTTGCTGCTCCYACAGACATCTGATCTGTCATCTTGAGCAGTACAAGCCCGAAAGTTCCATGGGACACAATGAATTCCACAATGAATCTGAATGGACCCATAAGTCTACAGGCAGCTGGTAATTTGTTGGAAAAGAGTTAGGAGCAATCTCAGACATAGCTGGACCCTGCAGTACGGACTGCCACCTGCTCCTAAGAAACAGACTCCCTCAACATTCCCAAGAGGAGATTTCATATACTTCGATGGCAGAAAATTCCTTGTCAGTCCTTGCCCTTTGGTGAATAGCTTAATCTTGAGCATGGAGGATGGACATGGAATTGGAGAGTCACTAAGGTTGGAAAGGACTCCCGAGATCACTGAGCCCAGCTGTTCACCCATCACCACTGTGTTCATCACTAAATCATATTCCCAGCTGCTGCACCCACACACCTTTTGAATGCTTTCAGGGATGGTGATTCCACCACTTCCCTGGGCACCCTATTCCACTACCTGACCACCCCCAGAGAAGATATCAGGGATTACAATGCCGTTTTGTGTCACCTACATAAYACCTCTTGATCTCACAGGGATGTGTTTCAGATCAGTTTTAAACACACACATTAAAATTTCTTTAATATCTTTAATATCTTTAACATTTTCAAGTGGAATTTTGGATTCTTTCTGTGTTTATCTAAATCCAGTATATAAACTGTCTGGGTATTTTTTTTTTAATTTTTTCCTCCTAGCTGAGGTAAAGATCAGTTTCTCAAATAATTTCCCAATAGTGCTAATTATTTTTGGCTTCTTATAATATTACCCAAAATTTTCATAATTTTTACAAACTGGAAATATTTTAGACCACAACAGTCAATATYATATTTCATTTCAATAATTTTAGASACTGAGAAACAGMTATGGGATTGTCTGGATACATTTCCACCTCTAAAGAAAACGTTTGCAGTGATATGCTTATCAGAAGGGGTGGAGGATAACTAAAAGTCTAGATTCTTGTTTTGTTCCTTTATTTAAAAAGRCTTAGTTTTTCATATGAAAATACTGAAAAACACATGAGGGGCAGCTGGCAAAGGCAAGGAAAACTTAAAAGAACTGGGGTTAGGTGTTCTTATGAGACACTCTATGTCTTAGGCCAAGTAAAGCTCGGTGACCTACTACTTATGCATTAGTTTATGCCTAATCTTGTATAAATTCATGAAGATTGAAATTTCTGTGACATTGACATTGATTCAAAATTCTGACTAAAGATGGAACAAACTGCAGGTYACTAAAAATAGGAGACTCACAAAGACTCACTTTCAAATATGTTTGAAAATGGGTATCAGAAATGTGGCTCCAGGATATACCAGCAAACAGCATCAAAATTGCTATTAGTGGACTTTGAATGCTTATAAATTAAAAGGCTTTACTTAYAAAATAAAAGGCTAAATGCTGTAGGTAACACAGGAAGAAGTAAGATATGTTTATTCCACCCACTGTTTTAAGAGAAGTCAGACTATTCCTCCTTCCTTATTCATCTGAATTTGCAACAGTTTTATGGGTAAAGAGCTGATATTAAAGACTTTCTTGAATTTTCCCTTGATTTGCAGTGTCATCATGCACCTTGTTCTTACATCCACACTCTGAAGCAGAAAATAATAGAAATATAGTTTGTGCATTTTAAATGTTGTCTCTCTTTTGTCACGCAGGAACAAACACTCAATAAAACTGTGTGGGAAGTATTTGGATGCAACCCCAGGCAACATATCTGAAAATGTCAGATGAGTACATCAGTGTTTCACAGCAATCTCCTGCTGTGAAGATTTCCTCATGTTTCATTTAAACAGACAGTTTTGTTACCATATAAAACACTAGGAATGCTCAGAGCTTGAATTCTGCTTTGAACAGAGAACCTTTCCAAGGATTAGGGAAGAATTCTTATAAGAGCATCACAGAGTAGCACACAAAATATATGCACATATTATGTATACATATACACAATACTCTWTCTAGTTAGTGATAACCACACCATAATTTTGAGCCTGTTATCTTTTTTTGATAAAAGCCATAACAGAACTTTTCACTTACTGTGTCTTCCAGCCATACTGACATAGATGCAAATCAGATGACCGTGTGCTCAAGTGCTACTTATATATATATATATATATATATATATATATATATATATATTTTTTTTTTTACGCAAATACATTGTAACATGTTGCCTATTATCCTGCTGTTGACAGAAAAAGGGGAAAAGCCACCACAGACATCATAAAAAATTTGGTGCATTCATGATTACTTTAAAAAGCTTTTTGGAGTTCTATTTTTTTGTAAATATGTCCTGGGTTTAGCTGGAGTAGAGTCAATTTTCCTCACAGTACCTGGTTTGAGGTCATGTTTCGGAGTTGTGCTAAAAAGAGCATTTTTAACTCAGGAAGTGTTAGCAATTGCTGAGCAGCCCTTACACAGAGCCAAGGCACTTTCTGCTCCTCACCCATTCCAGCAGTGAGGAGAATGGGTGAGGCACAAGAATTTGGAAAGGGTGGGACAACTGGCCCTGACTGACCAAAGGGACATTCCAAACCAGATGGCATTATGTTCAACATATAAAGGGGGAGAAAAAGGAAAAAGGAGGAGGCATTTGGAGTGGTGGAATTTGTCTTCCCAAGACACAATTGCATGTGATGGAGCCTTGCTGCCCTGGGGATGGCTGAACTCCTGTCTGCCCATGGAAATTGGTGAATGAATTCTTCTGCTTTGCTTGTATTTATCTTTTGCTTTCCCTTTKAAATTTTGTAAAATTGTATCAATCCACGAATTCTGTCACTTTCACTCTTCCCATTCTACCCCCATCCCACTGGGTACTGAGAACAGGAAGTGCTGCCAATTGCCCCTTCTGCTACACAATTTCCAAATCCTGCAGGAAGACACTTTAATTATTATTTCTTAAACAGAGATAGTGTGAGTCCTTAGTTTCTAAATTATGTAAAACACACTGAGGTTTGGAGTGAGGTCCAGCTATGTTTGCCTATCTGTGATTTCATATAGAAAGCTTTCAGCATGGACYGTTTCTTGTTAAAATAGAACCCATGAGAGGAGATATGACTGTGTGGGCAGCTTTACCTTGAAACAGAGCATAGATTGCAAGTTGTGCAGCAAACTGAAATAATCAGTCAACAATTGTAGTTGTTGCTTTGTATTCTGTAATGTTTTTCATTTTGATTAGTGCCAAATGAACACTAATGAGATTTATCTACAACCAACGAGGAAGAACAAAAGATGGGAAGTAAAGAAATGAAATTCGGAAGGCTGGGTTTACACTTCAGAAGTCATTGGGTTTTTTATTTTAAACACATAGTTCCTTATGACTCAGCTGTTCATTGGGGGAAAAAATGAGCACAAGAACCATTAATGCAAAGACACCCAACTCATATGTAGTTGAATTATCATGTTTCTTTGCATTCCACGCTTCTATGAGAAGTGAGCCRTTCTGATAAATCTCTCAAATAATGTGCCTTGCTAGAAAAAAATCATTGCCACTTCAGTTGTTTTTGTTAGCAGAGCTGACTGAAAAACAAAACTCTTGATCTATAAGAAATTGGTTTTTTGTTTATTACCCAGTAGTGGAAATTTCTAYATCTGTATACAGTGAAACTGATCTCTGCAAGGAAGCCTTGTGGTAGGATTCAACACTGAAATGAACAAAAAGCAGGGTTTGCCCTGTTTATGACTTCAATGCTTTTATAAACCTCATTTAATATCTAAAGATTTGGATCAAAGTCAGCTGGAAAAATTTCCTCAGACTGATGTCCTTTGATGGGGAAGAAGGAGGTCAGCAATACAGACCCAAGGACAGRTGATACCAAACAGCAAGTGATCAGTGATTTTGCTATTAAAATACCGAGGTAAGAGCCAAAGATGTTGTGAGTTGTACACTGCGACAGAGTATCAGCCTCTTACTGTTCACGGATATTATGAATGATATCTGTCACAGTTCTGGGCTRTACCTCAACAAAATCTGAAAATTAATATAGAGAAAAAATTATCAAAAAGTCAAGATGTTGAAGAAGCAGCATCTGGAGCATGATTTAGTAAGTGAAAAGATGCAGGTTTTTTTTTTATGGGGGCAATACTAAACCAGGCACAAAACTTTTGTGAAAGATTGGCCTTTTGGGGTGAGAAGGTTAAGTCAAAGTATTTCAAGAGAATGCAATACAGATGTGACAATATGATARTTTAAACTGCCACCAAATATTAAGCACAGGCAAGATGCAAGCTGACTGTGGAGTCCCCGTACTTCTAACAAACTACAAATAGAAATATCAGAAAAATTGTTTCCCACAGAAAAGTTCTGTATTTGCAGACAGTTGAGCACAATGTTTAAAAAGGCTCTCTGACCGCCTTTGTGCTTTAGAGAGGAAGTTTACTCTACCTCTAGAGTTATTACAAAATTAAAATAAGAATATCYAAATCACTCTAGAGCATAAGGGCTTTGTCAATTCATCCACTCTTGCATCTCAGTTTGAACAGTTTGATATTGCTGAAACAGAGAGCAGGCAGCAAATTCCACACCTCTCTAATACCCATTGAAAGGAAGGAGTTTTGCTTCTAAACAGAACTCTGCTGAGCAACAAGGGGTTTGCTGGTAAATACTGYTGCAAATATATAATTGAATTGCTTTCAGTGGCTGCTGCAAAAGCAATCTATGCCTCTACCTCATGGAATAAAACCTTCTAGCAAAGTAGTTTAATAAAATATATTGCTTCACTGTGATACTTCTAAATTCGTGTGTTCCACTGGGACTTATTTTTGAAGAATGAAACTTCTTTATATTTATTAGCATTCCAGAAAATTAGCAACAGTAATTACAAAATCCTTCTTAGGTTTGCATGTTATTCTGGTTTTATGCTTGGTGAACCTGTTGAAAATACCTTTGCTTCCTTGGGCTTCCTCTGCTTTTGTATCATAATGAAGACCCAGGGTAAAATAAAAACAGCTAAGCATAGTTAAACATTTCATATTGAATTGCAGGGAACTTCCTGAAGCGTGCACTTTCTGAGAATTTTTTGCGCAATGCTTTTGTTCTGTATACAGACATTACTATTAGGCTTGCATGACTACGTTGAAAATATAAATAAATGTTGACATTCTTTGTAATTTTTTCTCTAGATAGATGACAAGAGCTACGTGAGTGCTTAAGAGGCTAAAATTTAAAGAGGAAAATTTATTACATTGTGTTCTTTTGAAGGAATCTAAGTATTTGGCATTTTAATAATTTAATTCTAAGTTTAATTCCATGTTTTATTGACTAAACTATGTAATTCTATAATATTCTGTGTGAAAATATTTTTATGTATCCTGTGTTTCTTCTAGAAACTTAAACCATTCACCTTSTACAATGTTTAATAATATTTTATTAGATTCTACTCAAGAGATCACTAACAATAGCTGATATCTGGCTAAGATGAACCACTTTTTGAGTAGTTTAAACTAATTATTGCAATAAATCTTGGTACATTGAAATTTGAAACAGCATGATGATACTCTAGGGTAGTCTTTTATTGTGTGCTAGAGAGTATTCACTGGTTATGGAAATTTCTCAAAGTATTTAAGCTTTGATCAGACATGTGATGCTTTGTTTTGAGAATTGTACTGATTTGAAACAAGGATTGCACTGGTCTGATTTATACTATCTTTTTCGTTGTCATGTAGTTTTTGTTTTTTTTTTTTTTAAAAAGCATATATATTGTATATGTTAATTACTGGAAGTGGTTTTAAGGCCTGATTAACATCATTGACTTTATGTAATCCGATAATTGTCAGCACTTACATGGCACTGCTAAAAATGACCTTGAGATCCAAATTCTTGGTACCATTCATCTACAAACCAAAGTACGTGGCATATCAATTTCATGAAGAAAAGTCTAGAGGCAAAAATACACAGGGGGGTTGGAATAGGGGACATAATAAAATTAATAATTTTAAGGGTTAGATTTAAATAATCCAAGTGAAATTCAGTAGCATAAAGATCAGATTGTTTAGTTAGCGTAGCACAATGAATAATGATTAAACATTTTTGTAGTGAATAGAAAAATTCACCAATGATTGAAAATTAAAAATATTGAACAATAGGTATAAAGTCACTWGGAGCAAAGGTAGTTTGGAAATTAAGGGCTGTTTTGAGATTATTCTATTTATTTTWTGAAGAGATGGTTTTAATCAAAAGAAGAAATCCAGGAGGCCTCTACCTGGGTGTTTTTTTTTAGTTCAGAAAGAATCAAGTAATACATACTTTGAGACAAAAGTGCCACAATTTTTCTGTAAACACTTCCATGATGCATTCTACAATAAACTGCTTGAAATCTTCCAAATATTTATTCTGTGTGTACCAAGCAAAACTCTTGTTCATCAGTCTACTTCCTCTCTGAAAGTRATATACTGAACTCTAATATATCTAAATAACATATATCTGAGTTTCTAAGAATAATCATGAGCCAACTGAACTTTGGTAAAGGAAAGAGTAAAGAAAAAAAATTCCTTTGATGCATCTTTTCCAGCAATATACAGTCAGGTGAAAATATTCTTTCCACCATGTCATAAATCAAACTAGTATAACAGAGGGAGGTCAATAATATATAATTGTAGGGGGGAAGACAAACATTTCAATGAGAAAAAATTTCTCTGGAGGCATTTTTAAAAGGTTCTTGGCAACAACAGTTAGAGCAGAGAAATAAATCCTGCAAAATCAAGCCTGAATCAATGTCATGGCGTCAAGGTCTACTCCTAAAGTCATAGAATAGCTTGGGATGAAAGGGAACAGTAAATTTCAACTGGTCCAGCTCCCTACAATGAGCAGGGACATCTCCAACTAGATCAGGTTACACAGACCACCTTCCAGCCTGACCTTGAGTGTTCTGGGGATGGAGCATCTGCTGCTCTCTGGGAGCCTCTTCCATTGTTTTACCATATTTGTGATAATAAAAAATTCTTGATATGTCTAGTCTAAATCTATTACCTTTTMGTTTAAAACTTCGCCCTATCACAACAGGTCCTCATAAAACATATATCCTYATTTTTCTTATAAGCCCCTTTTAAGTTCTGAAGTGCCACAAGGAGTTTTCCATGGAGACTTTTCCAGGATGAACAACTCCTGCTCTTGAGTCTTTCCTCATAGGGGAGGATTTCCAGCCCTCTGGTCACYRTCATGGCCCTTCTCTGGAYTGTCTCCAGCAGGTCCATGTCTTCTTGTTTTGGGGGCCCYAGATCTGGACAYAGGACTGCAGTGGGRTCTCACCAGAGCAGACAGAGRGACACCTCCCTCACCCTCCTGGCCACTTTGGATACAGCCCAGGACACAGCTGTCTTTCTGGGCTGCAAATGTACACTGTCAGCTCATGCTGAGCTTTTCATCAACCAAAKCCTTCTCCTCAGGGCTGCTCTCAATCCATTCTCCACCCAGCCTGCGTTTGTTTTTGGGATTGCCCTGACCTGGATACAGAACCTTGCTCTTGGCCTTGGTGAACTTCACGAGGGTTGCATGGTCCCACCTCTCAGGTTTGTCCAGGTCCCTCTGGATGGCATCAACTCCATCAGGTATGTCAACTTGGTGTCACTGGGTCGTGCCTGCAAACTTCCTGAGGGTGCACTTCATCTCACTGACAATGTAATTTATGAAGATTTAGCAGCTCTGGTCCCCATATGGACCCCTGAAGGGCAYCACTTGTTGCTGACGACCCTCTGGACTTTGAACTCTTAACTATTGCCCTCTGCATCAAACCATCCAACTAAATCCTTGTGCAGTGAACAGTCCATCCATCAAATCTATCACTCTCCACTTTGGAGACAAGGATGATGTGATTCTGTGTCAAAGGCTTTACAGAAGTTCAGATAAATGRCATCTGTCACTCTTCCCTTGTCCACTTATGCAATCACTCCATCACAAAATGTCACCGAGTTCAGTCAGGACTTTCTCTTGGTTGAAGCCRTGCTGGCTGTCTCAAATCACCTCCCTGTGCCTTAGCACAACTTTTAGGAGGATCTGCTCCGTGATCTWCTCAGGCACACAGGTGAGGCTGACAATTCCCAGAGTACTTTTCTTAGGACATGATGAAAATTACAATCAATCAAAGGAATTCTTCAAAACTGAGAAGTTCACATGAAATAAGAAGGTTTTTTTCTCTTAAAAGAAAAGTCAAGGTCTTTAAATATAGCTTTCCTAATGTGTTGCAAAATTACTGGAGCATCAAACACAATATTACTGAAATAATAGGTCAGTCTGGTGTTATTTGAGATTGCAAATAATAGGTTCAAGGCGAGCGTGAAATATTTCTGAAATAAACACGTAGCAAGCATGGGAAAAAAGATAATCTGTCACCATTAGATATAAGCAAAACTCATACAGGTGTAGCTGTGGTAYATATTTTTCATATTTTAATTTGGTAATGTGCTTAATATCCCATATTCTTGTTCTGTTCATTGTTTGTCATCATTATGCTCAATTCTACTCAAGAAATTTGCCACAACTCTTAGAATTATGGCATGTGACAGCAAGAATTTTGACAGGTTTAGTAACACAACTGACAGCTCATTTGCAGTTCCCAGATTACAGTTCTTTGTGGCAGTGCTTCAAAAGAGAATGCATGTACAGGTTTGATAACTGCACACAGAGAGTGAGAATTTTATGGCAATCTCTACTTCATTAAGTGCAGGGTAGAAAACTTGGGGTCTCATAATCACAAAACAGTTGAGCAGTAAGGCTGATTACTAGAGGTTAGGAAAAGAGTGAAAACTTATGTCCTGGTCCTGATAAGGCAGGTAGGGTGACATAAGCCAGGCAAGTTTGACTGTAAGGAACGTAGGTATCCCTGTTACTGTGACAGCTACTCTGTGAGCTGGAAGAGGGTTTAGGATGCCAACCTTCAGAGCATAGAACCCCAGATGTGTGCCTGTGGTCAGGGCAACCAGCTGGTGTTTTCATTACCCAGCTTCTTTGGCAATATCTCTTGATCACAGAAGAGTGTGGAAAGTCATGTGCTAGATATTGCCTGTGTACTTTACTAATGTTATGTTACATTATGTTTATATCATGTCATGTTATTTCTGGGGGACTCAGTGCACTCTTGACCCCAAATACCTCAATTTTGCAGACTGTATGTGGGCTGGGATTCACCAGGAATTACAGCGCAACCAAACCCAGTGGGACAGGGCATTTGCACACTGTCATAGTCCTGGCAAAGCCACAAATATTGCAACACCGTTCACATCATCTGAGGAACTGCCCTGTATGTGGAAGCCATGGCCCATGAACCACTATGAACAAAGCACCTCTAACAATAACGTGCTGTACAAATAATTCTAAGATACTTGCTTACCTAGAAAAGTGGATTTCAACATGAATTCCTCCATACTGTTGTATTAATTGAAAGTGCTTCCTGTATCAGCTGGTACCTTCTTACAAGGAGCTGTATTTTAAAAAGCTATTAACAGTTTCTGAAGTAATGGTGCAGCCATTTTCAGGGCTATTTATATCTTTCAGAGTAACATCTTTATGTATTAGTTTTACAGAATTAATGGGTTGATTGCACTGATGTTGTAATTATGTTTTATGTGACTCAGGTATGCAACAGCTGTTGACCTTTTTAGTGCCACCAAACCAGATAAGGCTGATACACCACAAGAAGAATAGTTCATGCCAAGCATTTTTAAAGTGGATAAATCATATTAATACCTCATTAGGCTTCAGTCTTCCGTACACACTCATTAAATAAAAAAGCATGTTACCAAGACTGTTCAAGGTTAAACAACAGCTACAAGAACATAAGCAAAGCTATGAATCTGTAAATGAATTTGAAGTGGATCAAACAAAATTTGTTCTTGGTTCCTATTAGGAAGCATTCCTACTGGGATTTTATTCATTATCCTCCATTGGTGGTTGTCTAGGCTACTGCAACATGTCGTAACAGTAATTGCCTATGATATAGGATTAATACCCCATCTCTGGGTTAAATAAATGCTGTTACAACCATTTTCAACTTTTTTTTTTGGAAATGATAGTTGGTATAAACATGTCCTGTAGGTGAAGGAAGCTCATGGATCTTCTATATAAAGGAGAGTTTATGCCATATCTCATTTTTACCCCATATTTGCTGCAGTTGCCAGCTGAAAACAGCTCTATGTTTGGTGTGTGTGTGTTGAGTCACACACAGAGTTACCAGTCACAGCTCCAGTTATTCAATTTTTAAAYTTTTTTTTCAGAGTTCTCTTCCTGCAACTTCATTAAGAGAAGTCACAGAAATGAAGATAAGGAAATGGCCTTTTCCAAGAGATCATCAAATCTTAATCCCATGCATTGGGGAAGGAGAAGACCACTCTTGACAGACACTGATCTACAACAAACACTGAAGAACACTCACCCTGTTTTTCCCTAGGTTTCAGTCCTCTACCACCCTACAGTAGAAGAGCTTTCCCCATCATCCTGCTAACAAGTCTTTTTGTAGATTAGGTTCGTTTTTCCAGTCTACAAATGGCAATTTATCTCTCCTGATAGCTTTTTTTTTTTTTCTTTTTTTCCTTTTTTTTCAGAAATCCTTATTACTTCAAACTTCAGACTAGACAGAGAAAGCTCACTAGAGAATCTGCAATTTACATTACCCCAAGCTGAACACAGAGCCAGTCAAAACTGGACACAGCTTCAACTAAGACCTTTGAGGGGAAGAGCAGTGCGAATTCCCTACCATCCTAGTGCCTCCCTGCTGGTGCCGTGTGTCTGACCTCTGGGACTTTGCCTCCTCACTGCAGATTCCATTCTTGTTCTGGCCCCCTGTAAGTACACTTTAGGCACTAATGGTCAAGGCAGCAACAGCTCTAGAAAATAAACAGGAGGGCTGAAGGGTACTTTACCTCAAATCATTCTTAGTTATAGCTTGTATTTTTTAGTTAAGGTGGTGAAAATAAGTTGGCAGAATTCTAGATTGTTTCTTGCAGACTCTTTACTTCCTCCGTTTTGGATGTTTCACCTTGTTTCACACAGACCTCTGGGAAAAGCGTGGATTCCAGATGTCTCCCGAGTGTGCCTGGAGCAATGCCAGGGAAAGAAGCTCCATGGTGGACAAGGCAGGGGAATGTTGCACACAGCTGGAAGTCAGAGGAATCTGCAAGCTGGAAGGTTCTGAGAGAGGCAGAGAAGCCACACATAACCTGGAAATGAGGCGAGTGGCAAAAGATTTGTCTTTAGGAATGCGTGTACCTGTGCAGAATGTGCTCAGCCCTCTGAAGTCTGCCAGGTTTCCAGCAAATTTTATTTAGTACCTCAGCTGAAAAGTAGAGTTTTGCTGCTCTCCCTCCACTCACTTATGAATGTGTTCTCTTGTGTTGCTGAAGTAATTAAGGAAAGTATTAACTGGAAAAAGGCTTACGTTGGATCCTGAAAATAACAAGGAATCAGGGGCATGGTGTCTTGCAATATAAGATTCAATACAAGAACCTAATTCCACTTACCACTCAGAGGAAGGTTGAAACACTTCCCTAAATGACTGACATGAAACTAGGTGACTGAACATACAGCCACCATAAGAATTAAGTATTTCTTAAAGGATTGACAAATTGACAAATTGTTAAAGGAGCTTCTGCAGAGAATTTTTGACCGTTCAAGAGAATTTCTTGCTAAGCCCAGGCCTTTTTTTTTTAGATAATCATTAATTATTGATAAAAATCCTGAGTAGAAAATCTGGCTGACCCAGAGGTTTCCATTCCATTTCATTTTCAAGTATATTTTCCCACCTAAGAAAATGGTCACATGAAAATACTGTGGGGAAAACTCTCAGTTTGGGCTGGTGTTTGCTCATTTGAAGCTAGAATGGAGAACAAATAAGAGAATTGAGAGACTTGAATACTTAAAAAGTCATGCATTTTCACAAGTAGATGAGAAAATGCCACAATCTCCACTCAGTGTAGAAGGGCAAGAATATGACCTCTAGTTTATAGAAGTTTGACTGCCAGCTTGGGCTACATAGGTCCCAGGTGTTAATAATAGTTTAGATAAACAGGCACAAAAGGATAAGCTTTATATGATATTAGAATATTACAGCACTTTTATAGCCAATGCTCACTGACTTTAACCCTCTTTTATTGTCCTGCAATTCCTCTCTCATTTGTTACCAAAATTTTAGCTTCTTCAAAAAAAAAAAAAAAAAAAAAAAAAAAAAAAAGGCAAAGTTTCTATTGATAGACACTTCCTCACTGCTTTTTATCAAAAAGGAATTTTTTAGTAGAATGATACATCAAACTTGTGTGCCTTTATGCTGTGTGATAATTTGCTGAAAATGAACATTGGAAAGTTTGGCTGTACAAATATTATGTTAAGCAAATTGAGAAAGTTGCATTTTCTGTGTCTCTCCAGTAAACAGCTGGGGAAATGTCAGCGCTTAATGGTATTCCAGGACAATAAAATGAAAACATAGAAGTGATTCTTCAGCTTCACATTTGTTTTTCATGTTTCCTTTGCTTGATTCCTAGAGGGTTTCCAAGCAGAGGTTGATTTGGACTGTAACAATCTCCCAAGTTTTCCTGACAAAAAAAGTAAAGGATATATTGGGCTGTTAGGGAGTGGTTGGGGAGATCAGTGCCATCAGGTCTAGGATGAGCAATGACACAGTAATGTTTCATTTGATCATCCAGGTCTTTTCCTGACACACAGGTAAAGTTTCTGCTCCATTCCTCTTGACTGTGGAAATACTTTTGATATGTGTGGCATGGTCAGAACAACAGATTTTGTTTGTAATCCTGCTTTCCCTGAAGGATAGCAATGTGGCTATCCCACAGGCAACCTCAGAGAATGCCAATAACACAATTTGCTTTATTTTAATCCTTTTCCATTATTTTTTATGCTCCTTTTCACTGCTCTTGTTCCATCCTTTCTCCACTCCAGCGTCATCCCGAATAAAAACCCACTCTTAATTACTTCCTTCACATTGGTCCTGATTTTGCTACATACAGATTTTATATTTCTGATATTTTTACCTTGAATCTAGCATGAATTATATTACTAATATGATTGCACAAGTACTGTCTGCCCACCTTATGGCTCCACTCCCCAAAAGGTCTCTGATATTTCCCTTCCATGATCTGCAAAGTCTGGCTCTTTTTCTCACTTGATTTTTGCTTTGCAACCTGTGGAGTCCAACCATCTTCCACAGAGTTTTATTCAATTTTTGGCAGCTTTTCATGCTGCTATCTGTCACATCAAGCAACTTCTAATATCATATGCAATAGTCCTCCACGTACTTTGGGTTAACCTCAGCAACCTGATAATTTGAAGCACTCACAATTAATGTAAGATTTAAGTAGTATTGTACTCTGGTGAAAAAACATCCAAGTTATTTTGTTGGAATTATCAGGTAAAATGAGGAAACAGTTAATTGTCCATATGTAGAATAGTGCCAATATTTTATCAGCAGAAATGCAGAAAACAACTTCCCATCAGCAGAGCTCTACAAAAGGAGATTGTAATCAGTCCTGTATCAGGGCACCACCAGGGGCTTGAAAGAAGATGGCTCTGATCACCAGAAAGAGACAAATGATGGGCACAATGTCTTCCCTTTCGGGGAGTAATCAGATAATACATCATCCTGGAAGCCACTGTAAAGTGGATTGTTGTTTTCCTTCTGCCATTGTTCAATGCCAGTGTTATTGAAAAATAGATTGTTGTGGAAATTTGTCATTTTTTGAGGGTCTGGGTGGCTGCTAAACCAGAACAGGGAATTTAGTTAGGAGATGGTTTTTGCACAAGGATGAAAGAAGAAAAGGGGAAGAGGAACATGGACTTGAAGCTGATGCTGCAAATGATGGAAAAAACACAACAGTGGAGGCCACATTGTACTGTAGGGCTTTCATCATCACGTAGCAGCATCAGAAGATGCATCTCCATTTCTTTCCCTTCCTGAAACACAAGTTAAAACTGGAGTGTTGTATCTTTTAGATCCTGTTGTATTGTAGCTTGGGGTGTTTAGGGAAATAAAATTGTTAGAGAGAATATGAAAGAGGCACCAATTTCAGCATGAAGGTTGAAGCTGGATTAAGGGCCAGAACCTTTTTCTAATAATTTTTCAGAAGCTGAGCCCCCCCCAAATCTCTCAAGCTGCCGAATATTTTCCAGAGGTTTTTAAACATTCCTTACAATGGTGTCAAGGAGATCTGTCACTGCTTCAAATTTAAAGTCTGTAAGAGTCTTGGAAGAGAAAAAACATAAAATGTTACTGAGGAAGGTGGYTTCAGTCAATTTCTAATTAAGCAGATGTAAACTTTCCCTGTGAGAACAGCATGTTAAAAACCCAGTGAAGTACATCAGTACAAGATAAAATTAGGATGTTCTGCCAGCATTCGCACCCTTGGGATGCAGCAATAAATGAACAGAATTTGCCCATGATTATCTTCTGCTTGATACTTCATATGACTTAGCAATAAACCTTGAGGCTCCAAGCACATGCTTACAAGTGTGAATCAATATTGTGGCTGCTGCTAGATTCAAGTTTCTGAGATGATATTTCCTTCATAATGTCAKATTACTGCTTGTTTAATATTTGCTTCACTGTTCAGGTGGTTTAACACGATGCTRGAAGGGGCACCAAAGTAGGGAACAGGCTGACCACAGAAAATCAAAACCATGGATAAATTTTCTTTATGCTAGCAGTCTGGGGGTGGTTAAGTTTGACAAATTTATGATATCCTGAGCATTACCTGGGAAGCCAAGTGTATCATTCAAAGAGGATAAAAGAAGGCTTAATGCAGAAGGTGACTTATGATGGAAATCAACACCATGTCAAATCACCTACACTGTTACAAGACAGATTGCAGGCATGATGGAGAATGGAACAGGATATTGTTGTCWGTTCACTTAATTTCATGCCAACAGCTTTATAACTTTCATTTATGATCAGAATTTCTTCTTTGAAGGCAAACAGTCAGAATCAAGAATTAGCTAGCCATGTCAAAAAAGGCAATAGGATTCTGCATCTCTTTAAGGAAGAAGGAATTAAAGCGCAACCAGCTGCTTCCCAATGTAAATACCTTTATCAATAAGTTAGTTCCTTAAATAGTTGTCTTTCTTATTTACTCCTCCCTCATAGCTCAGTGGGACAGCATATGTTTCTTTCTTGCAATTCTGTTTAATGCCACTTAGAATTTGGATGTGATTATGCAATACAAATAAATACTTGACAAGTTGGTCATATGTTTGGATGAAAATAAGGCAAAAAAATTGTAACCATGACAATTATTTAACACAGGGAATTATTAACCAGAGAAGCTGTGGAATCTCCATCCTTGAAGGTCTTCATCCTCTATTTGAGGCAAACAGATACAGCTTTGAATTTACACATTCTTTGTGAAGGAGTTTGAAGTAGAGAYCTCCAGAGCTACCTTCCAGATAAATCTTTCCATGGTTGTCTGACTCCAGTTATAAACTAGTRAGTGAAAGCATTACTCACCTTTAGCTGAGAAACAGTTTCTGTTGCTAACATTGTCTCCTTCTTTTGAAGTTRTTGCAAATCCAATCTGAATATTTGAGGACCCCTATGTGAAGGAGGTAAAACACTTTTTGATACAYACAGGRAAAGAAGCACTGWAGMCCCTGAAGAGCCTGACTTCTCTRTAACAAGTTAGCAAAGATTTCTGARGCATTRTTTCCAGTTCAAGACTGTAATTCCAACATCTGAGATAGCAAAGAAACTCTCCATCAGATTCCAGARCAACCCAAATTCTGCAATCCTACCAAGCATAGTAATATGCAGAGTTCAACTACTGACGATACAATTGTCCTATAGTTCAAATTCTGGTCAGTCTTCCTGCTGCTGTAATGTTCTTTGCSCTAGTGGAAAGGTAACAGTGTGACAAAACAAATTATATCACTGCATAGAGAAAGGACTTTTTAAATAAAAAAATTGCAGAAAATTTGCACTTTTAACACATTTGGTAGGTTAAAGTCTTTGCTCAGTCACCTACCAAGCAGAAAAGAAAAAGAACAGTTTGTCAAGACTTTGTCATAGATCCCCAAGCTCAGTGTAAATTCAACCATCCTGTGCTGACTCTAACTKACTGGAGGGAGCAATTAAAAGTAATAAAAACCCCAAGCAATTAAAAGTTATTTGCAAATAATTCATCGTTTCCYCTCCCAAAACTGAAAGCCCAGAGGTTGGTGAGAATTATTAATTAGTGATCCACTGTATTTTTTTTTGTGGATACGCTATCCTGAAGGGTTTAGCAGAGAAAGCATGTGCAGCATTCTCTTTGCAGAGGCAGAGCAGATAAGTGCAACACAGTTTTGAATCAGCCATTAAATAGTAATTAGTAGTATCCTCTTTCCATTTTTCACCTAGTACAGTTGATAAACTGAGATATAGTTGATAGCTGAGAAAGAAGGCCTGAAAATAGAACTGATTGCCCTGGAAATAACATAATTATGAAATCAGATTATAGCAAGGAATCCCTTTTGGTGTCAGACTCACTCACTTTCACTGCCTGTGTTTCCTAGTCAGAAAGTTATTCTCAAGAGGTCACCTCAGGGAGAAAATAACAACATTCAGAATGAGATTTCTAAACCCTGAACAAATTAGAGACTAACATGATGTGCCTTTCCGCTATATACAAGTGGCAGCTAATGAAAGAAGGGAAAGGTTTCAGACACTCTGGTGTGTGGATTAATCATGACAAACAAACTTAATCATCCTCTGCAACAAAATAACATCCTCTGTGAACACAGGGAGTGCAGTGGATGCTGTTTACCTGGGCTTGAGCAAAGCATTGTTTCCCATAGCAGTCCCATGGACAAACTGGTGAGATGCAAATTGGATGGGTGCTCTGTGAGATAGGTAGGAAATTGGCTAACAGGTCATACTCAGAGAGTGATTATCAGTGGGTTTTACTCAGGCTAGCAGCCTGTCACAACTGAGGTCCCCCAGGGATTGGTACTGGATTCCACCCTGTTCATTATCTTCATAAACAATCTGGCTGATGAGATTGAAAGCACCTTTCTGGAGTTTCCTGATTAAAGCAGGCTGGGTGGTGAGGTGATCAAATCARAAGGGTGAGCTGTCTTATGAACAGACTGGACAGGCTGAAGAGCTGGCTGATGAGAGCAGTTTGAAGTTTAACAAAGATGAGTGCAAACAGCCAAGAAGCCCAGGGTGTGTGTGGAAGCGGACCAGCCTTGCTGAAAAGGACTTGGGACCTTGAGGAACAACCAGCTGATCACTAGTCAGGACAGTTCTACTGCAGCAGCAAAGTTCAATTGATCCTGGGCTGAATTCACAGGTACATTGCTGGCAGAGATAGTCATGAACATCCCACTCTTGTACTTGTCAGGCCACACCTGGAATGTTGTGTCCAGTTCAGGTCCCCACAATTCAAGAAATACATGGGCAGACTGGCGAGAATCTGCAGGAGGACCATAAAGATGATCAAAGGACTGGAAAACCTGGCCTGTGAGGAAACCCTGGAGGAGTTACATCCTTTCTCCTTGGGGAAAAGAAGGCTYAGAGAAGACCTCATCACAGTACTCCAGTACTTTAAAAGTGCCTGCAAAGAGAACAGTGGCTCTCTTTACACAAGAACTCACTTGGGGAAGGAAAGGGACAATAAAGAAAAAGGAAATCTGTTGGGTGTGGAAAGCCAGTATGCTCTTTTTCAAGAGCTGGCTGATAGATAAGTTCAGTGGGTTTTTTCAGGTTTCTGAGTCTTAAGATGTTTGTTATGAGTTTTTCTAACTAATTCTGTGTCCAAAAGGAAATGCTTCATAACAAATGCTTGAATAACCTCATATAGTATTACATCAGAAATATAAAGCTAAGACTCATTTTGGCTTCCCAAACTGAAATCACTAAAGATTTTCTATTTTTTCCCAGGTTTCAAGACAGCTTTGGGATGGTGCTCAGCTTCAASTGTGGTTTCACATTGCAATGAGAGTAGAACATATTTCAGCTTTTACTCTCTACTCTGCACAAGTACTGCAAAGCTGATATTACATCTCTGGTTGCCAACCACATGGATGATTCTACCTTTTTTCTGTTTGTCATCATTCTACCTAGGCCATTCTTTACGTTGTCCAAGATGCGACCTCGTACACAACATTGCATAGAACATTGTGTGCCATAGACTTTGTATGCCATGTACAGAGCATTATTTTTCATATAGAAACAGATTTGTGGGAGTTATTTGATATAATGGTATTATAGAATAGTTTGAGTTGAAAGGGAACTGAAGCATCAGCTAAGTCTAGCCTACTCCAAACTGAACAATCCCCATGATTGTTCCCACATGTTCCAACTGAACAATGTCTTCATAGACAGGGGCTCTAGCCCCTTGACTGTCTTCATGCCCCTCCTCTTGACCTGCTCTAACATAAAGAACATATATAAGAAATTGTAATTGCACTCATGAATGAACTTTGAAGGTGTGTAGCGCAAAGTTCCCTTTAAAAGTCACTGGTTTTCAGCCTTGCTGGCCTCTGTGGCTGTGTTTGTGTGTGTCTGCAGGGCACCATATGGTCAGCCTCACTCCAGGCTGGACCTGGGAACACAAAACATCAGGGACCTGGGACAGGACAAGCCTGTTACAGGACAAGCCTGTTACCTATTAGACTCCACCACTTTAGCTCTACTGGGCCAGAGAGTCTCACAAAGTCCATYATATTCAATTGCATTTAGCAGAGGGTCGAGCCTTGGGACACATGGATACAACTGTGGCACACGTAAACATCAGGTGCATAAAACAGCTTACAGGTGACATCAAGGAATATTTCTGTTACATTAAACGGAAGTTATTTCACAGAGGAATTTCAGGTGGTTTTGAGAGTATTTGGATTTCAAGTACTCTTGTGAGGTAGGTAGATATTTTTATAGGTTTCTTTATAAACATAGCCCTTTTTGTCTCTGTTTCCCTATCAAAACATAGGGTTTTGATAGCAGCAGTCTCTACRTGTAAAAGGAAAATGAATTGACTGTTATATGCTTTTTTGAACATACATTGARCAGCTTTGCATGTTTGAATTTGTTTTTAGGATTTATGGAGCAATGCTTTGTGCCATCAGAATTAAACACTWTAAATGGAACAATATGCAGTGAAAAAGTTTTTTTCAAATACTTTGCACAATATTCAATACTTCTGCTTTACTAAGGGCACATGATTTTGGGAGTGTAGGACATTAAATTAAGCAACATTCTCCACCAGAAGGAAGAGACCATAGGAGATGTGTTTCCCAGGTAAATGATTCATAAAATGTAGGGGATCAAATATGAGGGTGTCTAWTACTAAAAGTAACTGATAAGAAACAAGTGATCATATGCAAAAGTATAAGAAATCCTGTTGAGGGCAGAACACAGACTCAGCTGGCATTCTCCCTTGAGACAGAGGTTGAAGCTGATACTCTAAATGAAAATGAACTCCTGGATAATGCAACAATCTCTTGTGAGATGATAGACTGTAGTAATGGGAACTTCTTTCCTGACTTCTTCAGACAATTAGCTTCCTCCCTCCAGCATGAAGTTTAATAACCTGTGTCATTATATTTCCTTGCATAGCCAGAATGCTAATGCTGTTAATATTAAATTCAATCAGAGTGTTAAGTTGAAAAACTGCTTTCCAGCATGTCAGGACCTGTTCAGTTCACTACAGACAGGCAGAAATTACTCTGTCATATCCTATTGACAAGCTAATGRATAACACCTTCTGTCAACACATGTTGAGAAAAATAACATAAAAATAATTTCACAAGAAATTAAATGGTCTGTATTAAATGATCTGTCGATTAAAGGTATAATAAGCTGAAATTAGTGTTTAATCAAAGAAATAGTTACCTGTACTACTGCTGAGAAGCATGTGGAGATTTCAGAAATGTTCTCACTAGAGTAATATAAAAAGTCTGCAGAAAAAATCTGTTTCTCTCCTGGTTCATTTCCTTTGGAAGTCAGAAYACAATGTAATTCTAGATCTCAGTCTCCCCCTCACTGACTGCAGAATGTGCTATTGCTCTGAAAAGTTAATGCAGTTATTTGGGATGTGCTTTAAGGCTTTGGTGGACTTGTGATACAGTAACCAGAATATTTTGATAGTTAAATCTGAAAACAGGCAGGCTTTTTTTTTCCCCGGGTAAGACTTGAGATAGGTTTTCTGATGCTGTCTGTAGCCTTTCTTGTGAAGTGAGGGCAAGATCTGGACAACCTGGACAACTCCCCTCAACCAGGAAGGGTTTGGAAGTGATCACTGGAACAGCTTTTCCACTTTTGTATGATTCACTGCAGGCACAAGCAGCTAAGACATTTTCTCAGAATGGTTTTATTTTCACCTGTAAGAAATTATTTCATTTAAGTATTAATTTCTTCAYCCTCAACACATTGAAAAAAAATCGACGGGGGCATCTTTCTATTTGAAAGTGTCTTATATGATACACTGCAGTCTTCTTTTTTTGTGTCATGGTTTTCCTTGGTCCGATTTTTGGTGGTGGGGGGATGGGASCAAGAAAMCACAAAGATGGCTCCTGTGAGGGAGTTCTAGAAAGTTTCTCCTTCYTCTCCAGCAAAAGGAGCCCTACCCCTTGAGTTTTAGAGCCAATCCATCATGGCTCTGAGGGTGATGGACAGGCAGTCCATCAGGCCTGGGCCAATTGCACAGGCTGGTTACACCTCTGTGATGACGTATTGTCCTGTACTTAAGAAAGAATTCAAAACAAGATAGGGGYMRCCRCCAYGTAGWTTTTAGGYTGTTAGTATGTAGTTTTAGTATCATGCACCGGGGAAAAAAAACAGAGCAGGAGGGTGAGGAGATGTAAGAAGAAAAAATGGAGACCCAAAGATCACAGTAAGGAGA
>NW_026623365.1:342581-352491 GCF_030028575.1 Malurus melanocephalus | reverse complement strand
TGGGCTTTTGCTCTCTCTTCTTCCTCTTCGGTGGGGGGAGGGGAGAGAATGTCGTGGGTGCAGTGATTTTGGCTTTCAGCACAGTCCAAACTACGACATTTTTGGTGCCGAAACCCGGGATTGGGAAAAAAAATCAGGTTTAAACCCACGACAWTTTGTCTTCTTCTTCTATATTTTCTTCATCTTTTCATGGCCTTGCATGGGCCTCTTGTGCTTATCTAAAACTTTGAGTTCTTATAACCATATAGCATCCAGAGATGAATTTTAGCCATCAGTGAAGGAATATGCTTTACTGATTCTTTGAGCAATTACTGTACTTTGTTTTATCATTCAGTAGAGGCTTTTCCAATTTTCTTTTCCTTTTCTTATGAATTTGTTTGTTTTTGAAGAGTGTAGCACATTGCATTTAGTGATATCTGAGTGCAGCAACATGAGCCTCCCCAGTGGATGGCAGAATCCTTCCCTCTGCTGTTTTTGATAGAAAGTGTTCCTATAAATATCCTAACACCTCATCTTTGCAATCTTTATTTAAAAATTATGGCCAAAAACTCTGTTTCTACGTGTTTTATTATTGYTTTGAGTGCTGTGTCAGCCTGTCAAATATTGGCTATAATTTCTGTAAATCTTACAGAACCCTTTAACTACTCCCAAGGTCACACTAACACTATAAGGCAGTGTTATGCACAAGCATCATTCCATACTTCCTTGCTTTTCCATCAGTCAGATTTCCATAGAAGCTTCTACCACCCCTACAAAACATTTCCAATTTTCCCAGCTGTGGTAGCAGACCTTTGACACATCTCAAGGAAGCCACRTTTCGATTTTGCTGCTGAGAGCTTCATCTGGTGACCATGTCTCAGTAAATGTGCCAAAGACACATGATAGAAACTGGTAGATATCCTCTAKAAATACTCCCACCATACTTTCTTCTTGTCTTCCCTTTGAAACAGGTCTAAAACACTGTTCAAAATATATTAATTGGGGCACTGGCAAAYGAAAAATGAGATTTAATCTTTGACATCTGTGAAAAGAACTGTGAAGGTTACTAGTGATAGAGTTATTATCTGGTGATGTTTTGTGTTGTTTCCTGCCAAAGAAGAATAGCCAGGCTAGGCAAGGATGACTGGATATGAAAAAAAAATGTGGTTACAATAAAAACATCTTATTATAAGAAAAGYAAAGCAAAGGTGAAATATGGCATAGATTGCCTAGAACAAATACTTTAGCAACAACTGCAGAAATACTCCAGAGTCTTTAAAGGTCCTTTTAAAGCTAAAAATAAATCCAAGAAGTTCTTTTTTTGTTATTTAATGCCTTGACTATCTTATGAAGCCTAATTTATGTGAAGGTCTTAACACAAATTATCTGTGAATGTGAAAAGCAAACCATAATGAAATATGCAAATACATTTTATAACAAAGACAGATTTTAATTACAAACCACATACCTCTCCATTCTCAGTTTTTAAGGAATGAACTAATGTTTGTTTTCTAAACATAGTTCTACTGAATTTTTCCATATTTTTTGAGCTTATTAGGCCAACAAAGACACTTAAATCAACCAATTAATCATAGGTATGACAACTATAATGAAATATTGCTGACTGTGAAAGTTTCCTGTGGTTATCTCTCTGATGTCTGATATGACTGAGACAGGCTTTCGGGGGCTGAGAGTTTTCTGCTCAACTTACCTCTACAACATCTTTAGGAAGACATCTATTTTAATATCTTGAATCAGTTCAAAAAGTACTGGGGCCAAATGTGCACCTGCAGTTATAGTCTGTAATTGCTTAGGAAGTTAAGCTAATAACAGTAATGTAGGTGTCTGCCATGAAAAAAAAAATCTTTTTTTTATATTGGTTTTTTTTTTTCTTTTTCCTGTCTCCTATTGTCATTTCTTTAAAACACTGTAATCTTCTTACATCATAATTAAAGGAAACTTTAAAAAATACTAGAACAAAAAAGATCCTATGTGATTATTGCAAACCTTTCTCTGACATTGTGGAGTTACAGAAAAGGAGATGGAATATGTGACCTTTATAGCATCAGTCATTTTTTAACTTAATTGGAAAAATCTCAGAATAGCTCCAGAGGAAAATTCTTTCAGAGCACTTTATGACTAGACTTTTAGTATTAAGTCTAGGAAATTGATGCATTTGAAGAAAGAGGTCACAAGTGAAGGAGAACTTGCACATCTGCATGACTGTAAGTGCAGAGACATATTACTCAGTCACATTAATCTTTTCAAGTGACATGAAATTATATGAAATCAGGTTTGTAATCATAGTATTACAGTTCAGTGATCAGTAAATACTCTGGCAAATGTTCTCTGTAAAGCTGAAGTGAATATGCTCTTTAAAGAATTAAAAAAACAGCAGTAAAAAGCAATGCAAACAAACGGAGAAGTCAGCGATGTACCAAAAGTATGAAACTGGAAGTGTAGCTTTAGCCTTATTCTCAGTAAGGTAAATGGTGAAGTTCACACTGGTTTTTGTGTAAACAGAGGACAAAGTCTCTCCGTTACAAAATGCAGGCAGTTATTACCGCAGGTCAGGGCACCACTGTACTGTCACTCAGAACGAGACTGATATGAAATACAGCAAATGTTAGTTGAAAGTCACACTGTTCAGGTTTTTGTTATTATTAAATGAAGRAAATGGAAATAAATCAGTTGAATGTTTCATTTAACTGTCTAATAGCTCTCTGCTTTTCTTTCATAAATATATTTTTGAAGACATGTAATTTAATCCTTATTTGTAAAAAATCTRCTTGCATCATTGACTATTTCCAATCCACGGAAGGTAAGAAAAGCCTGTATTGTCACCCCTAAGATAGCAGCACATTTGCTAATTTTGCTTTCAGCAGTAGAGCTGTTTTTAGGGCACAGAGAGAATTACTCTCTGAAGTAATTCTCTCTGAAGTAATTTATTGTAAGATTTTGGATCAGAGAAGGAATTTTTTTTTCATATATAGAATCTCCAAATCTGTAAAATTTGGAATTTGTACTTACTATATTGGTAATGCAATTGGTAAAAAAGGACACTGAACTGAGGGGCAGGAAGTGTGCCGTGTCTGGCACCCTGTCAGTCTTGCTTGGTTCTGTTCTGCACACTATTGCAAATTTTCAATGCCATGAGCAGACAGGCTGTGGGGTGGGCACTGCACTTTACACAGCGAATGAATGGGATTGCTTTGGGTGCTGCTATAGACACTGTGTCTATATGACTAACATAATAATTACATGACTTAACAAAGTAATTAGACCTATCAAGCGGTGGAAAAATKTTGAAAGTCCTAAGAAATTCCTTCCCTTCATAGGGAGCCTAGCAAAGATTTTCTCCAATGGACTGCCAGTCTTGGATAATTGTGGAGCAACTACTGATCACTATGAGAGAGGAAGGACTATCTCAGGCTTCTGCATAAGGTTCAGTGCAGAAAAGGAAGGAGAAAATTATTCATTATGTCATTACATGTGTTGTGSTCTCCAAGGGAAAAAAAACCCARAACAATACAAAGTAGCATGGCTGGTATAAACTGTTTGAGCCTAGCACATATATTCTTAATACTACTGTTTACTGTGCTGAGTAACTCTGAACTCTGCTTATAGCCATGCAGCAGAGATCCTTAAAAATTTCTGCGCTTGGGATTTGTCTTACTCTAACCAAGAAGTCGTGCTGCTGCAAAAGCCTCATAACTAGCTTAGCTAAGACCTTTGCRCACAATGAGAAAATTAGGTAAAGCCTTTCAAGGGGAAGGATGCTCTGTGAGTACAAAACTAGAATATGAAAAATATGTTAATCTGATTTCCACTCATGTAAATAATCTATGCATAGGATAAGAATTGCCTGTGTTAAATTAGAAGCAAATAAAAGAGTAGAGACTTAAGCAAAATGATTTACCTTAGTTTAAAAGATAAACAGTTTTTGCTGTGCAAACAKGAATCCAAATCCTGTCTCTGCACAGGGCAACCTGTAAGTTAAACCATGTATCTAAAAGCTCTGTTTGAGTGCTTCTTGAATGCTTCTTAGGGTTGTGAGCTCTTCCATGACAAACTTGCTCCAGTGCCCAACCACCTTCCAAGCAAGAATTTTTCCAAATAG
Source organism: Malurus melanocephalus (assembly GCF_030028575.1). Classification (NCBI taxonomy): domain Eukaryota; kingdom Metazoa; phylum Chordata; class Aves; order Passeriformes; family Maluridae; genus Malurus; species Malurus melanocephalus. Next base: position 348,392 of record NW_026623365.1, on the reverse strand, counting down.
CTCATCTGAACTTCTTCTGATGCAATTCTAAGCCATTCTCTTGTGTCTTACCACTGAACAGCAGAGAGAAGAGACCAACACCTCCCTCTCTGCTCCCCTTAGTTAGGAAGCTGTGGACAGTAATGAGGACATCCCTCRGTCTCCTCACCTAAAAAGTTGAACAAACCCAGTGTCCTCACTCKTTGTCATTCATGTCCTCTAYTCTTTTTGCSATCTTTGTTGCCTTCCTTTGGACACATTCTAATGAGCATCCTTATACTGAGAAGCCCCAAACTGCACACATTTCTCAAGCTGAGGCAGCTCGAGCCSCGAGCTCAGTGGGACAATGACACCTCCTGAACAGTCAGCTGTGTTGTGCTTAACACACCCCAGGATGTGGCTGGTCCTTCTGGCTGCCAGCACAAACTGTTGGATCATACTGAGCTAACAATCAGCCCAAACCCCCAGATCCCTTTCTTCAATGCTGTGCTGTCTCCCAGTCCACATGTACAGGCAGGATGACTCTGGTGCAGTTGAAGAANTGTCTCCCAGTCCACATGTACAGGCAGGATGACTCTGGTGCAGTTGAAGAATGCAGCATTTGTCCTTGTTAAATTTCACCTGGTTGGTGATAGCTCTGCACTCTATCAAGATCTCTCTGTACAGCCTCTCTATCTTTCAGGTAATCAATGACTCCTCCTGAGTTAGTACTGCTGGAAAACTTATTTTAGTGAGCACTCGACTCTTGTGTCGAGTGCTGAGCTTCATTTCCACTCTGAGAATTAGCTGCTTTAAAAAATGCCCTAAGTCAGCTGAAAAAGAAGCTGGAAGCTATACTAGCTTTGTATTTGCAGCCGTATCACTGTGTCTCGTTATCATTACCAAGTCAGCAATGGATTAAGGCATAAATCTGCAGATGCAGGAGAAGGATTCATTGCAATGTTTGCAGAAGCTSCAATGACATCCTAAGCACAACACTTTAGAGAGTTCATGTCCTTTGAGACCACAGCTCCAGGTAATATTGCTATTTTCCTTTGATGTTCAGTAAATATTCACAGGAGACAAGACAAGAATCAGTGGGAAATGCACCTTCTATTTGCACTTGAAATAAAGCTGTGAAGAGGAGCCTTATTAAATGGAATTGCCAACAATGTGCTAAAAGCTTCTCTACCTAGATATCRTTTGCATCTGAATTTTCATCAGAGAAATCAACAAGGTTGCAYAGATAGGAAAAGATAAATATTGAGCTGTATTATCTACTGCCAAAAAGCTGAACAGTATTTCTCTTCATTTTTTAATTCCTTGTGCAGCCTGTGTCAGGTCAGACGATCCCTTTTAGTTCCTTTTTGTTTGGATTCAATGGGATTCAGTTCAGTGGAATTTTAAATTTTTTTTACAGTATTACTCATTGCTGAGTTACTTATAGCTCTTTCTAACTAACTGAAYATACATGTTCTCTAGAGTACACTGCAGATTCTGAGGGGAACTAAGAATGCAAAGGGGGATTTATCTGTGCAGATAAGATAWGGGGAAGCACATTTCCTATTAAAACCCAAAATGTTTGTCTGAAATTTATAAGTAAAGTAGAATGGTATCTGTTGTTTTAATTCTTTAAGGTGTTTTATTTAATAGCTGTGAAAATAGCCTGTGGCTACTCATGTTATGCTAACACTCTGCAGGAAGTAAACTGCTTTAATAATAACACAAAATTTTGTGTTTAGGCAAACTCGCTGCTATTCACGAAGTGCTGACAGTAAATTCAATGTTAAGCATATTCTCCAGCTGTGACATAGCTAGCTAGTTTATATTTTTACATATTTGCTACAAAGTTGGAGCCTGATATTCAAGCCTTCCATAGCCACCCAAACTGACCTTGCAAAGTAAGTGAAATAAGTTGTAACAAAAGCACAAGTCTAATCCTGTGCCAGCTGCAGCACTCCCCAGGCCTAAACAAYGAACAAGAACATTACTGTTGACTTTGAGTGGGCACAACATGAAAAATACAATGACAAACAACAACATCATAAACCTCCCACACAGATGTAGTTAACTTGTGCTAAATCAAACTTGAGAATTGAAGAAAAATATTCTCTTAGCCTTGGATAATATCATAGCTCTGGGTATTGTTTTATTTTGATGTAGAGACTAGGGAAATATAATAGAAAATGGTCTTGAAAGAGGGTAGTCCTGGTCTATGCTGTGTCTTCCCCAAAACTTGCTATGAGTTGCTGGAATCTGCCTGCATAAGATGCAGGTTTCTTTCTGACAGATTTATTGTCCTGTACACCAATTAGCTGAACACCATCAGTCAGTAGCTGCATAAATACTGTGTAGCCACTCAAGAAGGATGGCTAAATCACTAAAAGGTAGGGAAGTACCCTAAACCTATCTTAATTAAACATTTTCATAGATACTTGTGTAGAAAGCACAGCTAATTTTAACTCYGAGGTGCTAGAGAAGGAGACCTGCACTGACCCCCAACTCTGCTCACAGGTATTTTATGAGCTCCTATCACACATTCAGCTCACACATGCGAGTTGAAAACTGCTGATGCATTCGAATGRGGCATTTTGTTCAGAAAGGCAAGAAGATAAATACATGTCAAGATCAACACTCCATAGTCCTAGAGAGGATGCAGGACCTTTACAGGAAAGAAAATTAAGTTTTCTCTGAAGAATAATCATCTGACTGGAGGAGACTGGCAGCCACTGAGTCAGCAATCCTAGCTTGCTCATACATCAGGCGTAAATTAGGTCTGTGGAATCTGAGGTCTAGATGCTAAAGTAAAGATTATATGCAGACATCACATGAGAGAAAAACGTTTTATGCTTAGCTCTTTGAGTTAGCTCTATATATCTCTGATGTGGTGTTTTCATCCTTCTAGCCCCATCTTACTTGTTGTCTTCTTCAGATCATGCACAACGTATATCCCAAAACATGAGCTGAAATTAATGTCTGTATGCAATAAGGTTTTAAAAAGAGTATCTTTCTATGCAGAAATTTATATACAACAGGAATATTACACTAGTGGTGCGTGTGTGTATTCAAGTTATGCAAATGACATTGCTACCTCTTAAACAAAAATATACATTGTTCACTGTTCTGTATAATCCTTTTGAGTTTAAACTATGACAAATTGTGTTGTTTATTTGAGTAACATCATCCAAATTGCCACAATGAACCTATACAGATATGTTTATGCCATTATATGCAGATTTGAAAATTATCTGTAATGAATCTYTTAATTTTGTAGTGGATGAAGTTAAGGTGAAATAGCTATATCATGACAAAGGAAATGCCATGAAGTTAAAGCTATCTATAAAAGATAGATTTTCTTAATAAAAGCACTAATCTTCATCAGTTCTCCATGAAGTTAGACTCTACAAGGTATAATATGGAAGATTAAGTTAAAAAAAAAAAAAAGTTAGACTCTACAAGGTATAATATGAAAAATTAAGTTAAAAAAAAAAAAAAAAAAAAAAAAAAAAAAAAAAAGACCAAAAAAAGCAGCATAAGAAATTTAGGTGATATTTTGGAGAAAATTGAGTCAAATTTTCTGGGAACATTACAAAGGCTTTTGTGGAGGCCACAGATAGATGTAATTTACCTGGTTTCTATCTAGCCCAATTATATCCGGCAACCTAAAAGGAGTGTTATGAAGCTGAAGCTTGGGAGTAATTTACTTATTTCCCACAAAGGGCTGGGGGAGGACATTAAGCCAAAAAAGTGTAACTGCTTTGTGTTCTGAATCTTACCTCATATGTGTTTCACACTGGCCACTGCTCAGATCACAGCTTGGAAAACTGGTGTGAACTACTGTGACAATGTAGTCTGATTTCAGGTCTGAGTCAGGAGTATACTTCTATTTCTATAACAATTTAAACACTATACAAAAGAGAAAATAACATCACTTTTGAAAAAAAATCTTGTCTTAATGGTTAAATATCAAACCTGCTACAATAAAGCAATTTTATTCAGGTTTGCATTTTTCTACTGATGTTTTTAGCCACAGGCTCCTGCAATGCTGTTACTAATTAAATGATTCTTTCTCTTTGAATGTAYGTAAGGACTATGAATAAGAAAATTATTCTTCTCATTATAAAAAAAATGGAACATATATTTGTCTAAATATTTTTCAGAGATTTAATCGTTCTGACTTCAGTACTTATCCAGACACCCTGTATTCACATTTATCTTTTGCTGTGTAACCATGACTGTGCTCAGCATTGGCTGCAGTGCCAATTTCAGACGTAAGGAACCCCAGCTGCTGCCATTTGAAATTTCCGCTTTTATAAATCAGAGTATTGCTTTATTCCTTTGGGAAAATCATTGCACTTGGAGCTGCTGTAATACTCCCGATACAATAAATTGGCCTAGAAAAATAACAATATCAGTTTAACCAACTCTTGTACTATATTAAATAGTTATATAACATTTATATTAAATGGTTAAGCAACATTTAGCATTTCAAATGCTCAGAACTCAATTTGCTTAGTTGCATACCAATTGGTAATTTTTATTTTTTTTAGAAACCTCTTCAGTAAAGATGAAGATAAATAAAATATTATAATATCAAGTATGATATATTAAGTAAGGATTTTTTTAAGGTTGTTTATTATAATTTTTCAGGGAAGCTAAGGATTTTGCAGCCTTTTTAATGSTATTAGAGTAGCTCTAATTAGTCTTTCTGCATAATGAGAAAGTCACTTAAAATAAGCTGGATATTGTTTTCAGGATCATAGTAAAACTCTGATCTTGTCTTTATTGCCATGAAACAAACATGCTCATACAAGGAGAAAACCATGAATGTTAAATTAAATATGCAAACAGGTCCAYCTGCACCTTCAGTTGTACACCTTCACCTTTACACCTTCATCAACAACTTTCGTTCTGGAAACAAAGGTCTTCTGAATTCTGGCAGATTTGTGTAAAGGTGCTTTTCAAGATATTCTCTTTTTCTGCATTCCTACACAAAACAATAGAGTAAGGAATTAAGTCTTTTACCATCTGAAACAGGATTTTCATTATGGGGTGCAAAAAGATATTTGGCTTGCCAACTGTGAGAGTTGACAGGTTTCTGTTGACTAAATCCATGTTGTCTGGAACTGATGTCAATCTATGTTGTTTCCAGAAAATGCAACCCCACTGTGAAGTCTCCCTTAACAACCCAAATAATGTAATATGAAAAAATCTGTCACTGAGCTTTTCACTCATTTGACTATTTTCATTTTGTTTCTATTTGGCTCTAGGTTTTTACTTTACCACTGGTGCTCTTGACAACTTGTAGGAATGTTAATCTGTGGGGTTCAGCCTAATTCAGTTAATCTTTCTTTATCTTTGAATATTTTAATGAACATCTTTACACAGCAATGCTATATAGACTTTTTCTAGGTCTTAATGAAGTTTATGAAAGTTTACCACTCCCAACAAAGTTTTCTCAGAAACAGTGTTTACTGCCAGATTGTAAATCTTTGTCATTGCAAACCACCTTAAATAGTTTTGACTCTATATTTGACTATATTGAAACTCAAAATGTTTTGTCTTGTTAATTTTTTCTCTCCTTTATTTACCATTCCCTCAGTTTCTGTGTTATCTGTAAACTGTATCAGCAATTTATCTTCTGATCATTGCTAAAAGTGGTAAATGRCTAAAAATCAACTTCAATAATATTTCTGCTTTTTCTGTCCCATGTGTAARTCTTCCTGTTAGAAAGGTCAGATGATTTGAGGACAAAAATCCATCCACTATCTCCTTCCATAAAATTCCATATGATCTGGACACACTCATCTTTGAGGATTGGATGTTGCAATATGAAATGAACAGCTAAAACAC
>NW_026623365.1:309274-341166 GCF_030028575.1 Malurus melanocephalus | reverse complement strand
TTTTATTTCAGTCTTTTGGATCATTACCAGTTCCAGGTGCTATTATAAATCAACATCAAGACTGCAAAGAGATGCTTATCCAGCATTTTCAAACTCTTGCATTAAATCCAAGTACATACAGTTGAGACCATTCTCTCATGCAACTTTCACTCCAAGAATTAGAAAACTAGCTTAAATTCTCCTCAGTTGGGGACTGATTTATTCTACCTCTGCTTTGAAAAGAATAGCCTTTGCCATTCTGTTCAAATCCCAGAGAGAGTAAATTGTCTGTGCAACCCTGGAAGGATCTGCTGACAGTGAGGGCTTAGTAGAAGAGAAGTCTTCCAGCACTGTGTGCAAGAGCAAGGCTCCTGGAGGGGTTTTTTTCCAGCAAATAATAGAACCAATGTCAGTTTAAGATCARCCCTGCCTGGAACAAGCCATGTATTTTGTAGCAGTTATATGATGAATAGTCTCAATGTGATGTTCATTCATAGCAAGCATTTTTCTTTGTAAGGAAGAAGTTATAAAAAAAAAAAAGGACGTGTTGTTTCTTGATTCTGCAATAAATAAAGTAATATAAATAAAGTAATATAAATAAAGTAATATAATGCTATCAATAAGACTTGCATGGTCTAGCTGAGAAAGGTCATATTGAAAGAATCCTCAGAAAGCAGTTTCACCCCATTACCCTTACTGTCACTGTTCTACTGAGCTCAGTATATCAAAAATGGGAAATCATTCCCACATTTAGCTTATTCCCATAACTAATTAAATCAGAATTGGAATCTCTGTTAGATGAGTACCCCAAAGGTATTAAAATATCACAGAATACCATACATAGTTTTTCAGATACTACGGCACTGCATCTTCTGTACAAAACAGATAAAATATCCTTATCCAATAGAGGGGGTATTTAAGCTGTTAAATGTCTCATACATCTTGTAAAGACAGACCATTTTCGATGATATTAAAGAAAATTGGCTTCATCCATGCCTAGATATACTGATTGATCAGTACTTCCTGTGGCACAGTGAAACCCGCAATCTTGGGATTTCATTATTGGTTATAGCACTTAAATGTGCTAATCATATTCAAGAAAATGGAATAAAATCACTGCTATGTCAGAAGAAAGTAATTCATATTACCTGTAAGACAGTGCTTGGAGGCTGAGTGCTGGTGCTTAACTAAATGTTTTAGTACCATAAAATTTCATAACCTTTCTACAAAGTGCAGTCAATACAAATTAGATGTTGGCAACAGTAGATTTTTATCTCAGGTGTATCCTGCAGAATCAGAAATWCTACAAAGTTTGTGAGATAGAGAGGCAAGTAAAGCAAAAGTTCTTAAGTGATATGTTGACAGATCAAGTATTGGAATTTTAAGAATTAAAATGAGCACATGAGAAAACAACTAATCACAAGAATATCACTCTGTGATGTTCACAAAGGCTGCACTTCCACTGGACTTTTGCTAGTCAATTGCTGGGTCTTCAGAGTACATCCTTCACTTCATTTTCTTTTGGCTCACTGCCAGATGAAACAGGGTGGTCAAAGGGTGACAAAAAGTAGGTCCTCAACAGGAAATTTGAGCATAGTTCTCAGATGAAGTCACTTTATGGAGAACATCACCAGTCCTTTGAACAGTGCTTGGCAGTAATGATTCTTTTGATCCTACCTGTTTAATAATTAACCTTTGAAGTCATGCTTACTGCCGTTCTCAATTCCTTTCTCTGGTCTAGTGCCTTTTGAATATTTTAACAAAAATCATCAATTTCAGTGCTTTCACCCAGAATGGCCAACAGCCTTTGAGGATATTCAAAGAGTGAATTTAAACTGTATCAGGTTGCAGGTGGAGCTGGATCTGTCTCCCATAACCTTGGCCTGGGACTGGGCAGGATTTTYCTACTGCAAATTACTGCATTAAGATGGATCACCTTTGCAACTTTAAATATCAGTCATGTTTGGAGCCATATTATGTTTTTACTTATATTAAGGATTTGTTTCTAAGAGCCTGCCTTGCTTAGGAAATTGCAGTAGCTTGATCACTACGAGACTTATACTAATGACAATATTAAAATACAAAATTCTAAAAACTTCCTTCTTTACCATGTCACACCAGTCATTTATTCAGTATTGCTGGGAAACAGAGAATATAGGTTAACATAGTTATGTTGCTGCAGGTTTCAGCAGCATCTTTGTGTTTGAAGGACAAAACAAACATCTCATTTTAAAAGCTCTGCTTCTCAACTTTAACTTCTTTTCATTGCCTTGAATGTTTAAGCAAAGGKTAATATATTTGCAGAATTTTAAATTTATTCTTTTACTTTAAAAAATAATTCCTTGATTAAGGTTTGATTGCAAACACTTTGCTTCATGAGTGCCGATAATCTGATATTAAAAATTCAAGATACTGCAATATGCTGTAGCTGATSTAATAAGAAATTTGGAATTGTATTTATCTTACAGTGGCAAGAAGTAAGCTAWTAACTAGTCTTCCCACCAAAGTGTCTAGCAATTTTATTTCTGTGTCACTTTRTGCATGATTTAGCTGTGCCATCCTCAAATTTTATCCAGGGTTTATACAAAATGGTATCAGCTGGTTGTTCATTAAAATCAAGTGCCTAGCGAACACAAACAAATATATTCCATTGAAAATTAGTCTTTTTTTTAAAAAAAAAAAAAAGTATAGATCTAGCAATACATAAAGATATTCATTTCCAGTGAAGTATTGAACTTTTAGGGTAACACCTACTCCTTACAGTGAATCATAAATAATATGGACTCTGCCATATAAGTTTTGTTTTWCTGAGGGTTGAAGCAGTGTCCTCAGTTTCAAGTCAAATCACAAAATCAGACTACTCGCCCTGCACCCCTGCTCTTATTTAAGATTCAGCAGTCAGATACTCTGGTATGACAGGTCACACCCCTTTWAAAAGCTGCTGTTTATAAATACTATTAATGTTCTCTGAGCTGCCCTTCTGGCAGCTATCCTTCTAAAAACACGCTTTGGCAATTACTGCAAATCTGGAAAGAACAAGGAATAATTAACTTGGTCAAAAATGAGCAATCATAGGAACAAGATACTTGTAACTATCTTCAAATACTTTGATCTACTATGTTTTTAGCCACTGGTGTGGTACATTATTACGTAGAAAGGACTGTGACATAGTGACATAGTGAGCAATGTGTTGACCTTTCGGTTCTGAACTACAGAAAGAGTGAAATACTAGCACAGAATGAATAAATCTTTATTATTGGGTTTAAATTTAAAACTTTGCAGTTTGTATTTAACTTCCTCACTTTCTCAGTTTTATTTCATAAGAAATCATTTATTTTATGAGTGCATGACAGTTCACCTACATACATTTTCTCCCTCACATTTCTTTTAGCACACATCAAAATGTATTTGTTTATTACAGACATGCTAACAAGGTAATATTTCTCTTCYCTCTGAAACAATTGAGAAACAGTAAATTTCTGAAATTAAGAACTTCCAAAACATGGGGAATTAGAGAGACAATTCTCTGTTTGTAAAAATCTGTTCTTTCTTGATAAAGGAAATTTTAGGAATGGAAGCAAAAYGCCTTAATCAGTGCTATTCCTGCCAGTGTAAATGTCAACATTTTCTCATACATATCCTTATGTACAGAAACATCTTTAATGGCCCACAGTTTCCCAGAGATATGAATATCCAGCTAAGTTCTATTTGGYCTTTAGAAAAGCCAACCAACAGAAGAAAGTGATGAAACCTTTTAGATTACTATAAGGCTGCTGATGGATGATCTCAATACTTTATGTTGCTAGGTATGTTTCATGCACGACCGGTAGAAAGATTTATATTTATGTGAAGAAACCTTTGTATGGGCTGTGAATTTRATATCCAAACCAGAGCTAGCTCATGAGAATGGGAAATCCATGCAATTTACAATCACTACAAGGCTTTGATATTTTTCCTCTGATTGAAAATACTTCTAGCAWACTTGATGGACACCATCATCCATGTGCAAGTGATTGGCATCCTGCAACTCCCATTTGGCTCAGCACATTGCTGTTCATGCAGTTTGTTTCCTTTCCTTTTTCTTAAAGTTTTCTGATAAGTTTGTATGTAATAATAATAATAATAATAATAATAATATATAAACTCTGTCTTTGTTAAAATATAAATGCTGCTCGTTTAAACTCCATTGTAAAAAAACAGGCCACTTGCACAGTCAATGCAAACATCTGTAAGTCCCTTCACATTCTATAAAATGCACTTATTTGCATGGTTTGACATTCTCTGGCATTTTTCTTGGTTTTTGTTGGTTTCTATTATCTATTTGAAACCCTATAAATATTAGGACAAATGTATTAAAACAATGAAGAAACAAAAAGATAAATCMAATATTTCAAAACTTTAGGAATACTCTTGTCTTACATAATTTTTAGATAAGCCTCTTTACATATTCCTGTGATAAAATCAAGCATTAAGCTGAATTCAAATGCAAATTKCCTCTTAGGATGATGATTCAATCTACTTTAGTAAATAATATGCACGTGATGCATAGTATGTGCAACAATTCATCAAGCTCTTTATTCAAAACTTTTAGCCTCCTAAATAGGTGCATTTCTTATGTGTCAATTTTCCTCTTTTGCTGCTTTTCCATTCAAGTAAGTTTAATATATTTTTTAATGAAAAATTAGGTTTGTCCTGAACTTGAAAAGTAAGAATGAAATAAAGTAATTTAAACACAATCTACAGATAGCAAAAGATTGTTCAAAATTGTATCTGTGTAAATTATTCAGGAACACAAAGACAATCTAGAAGCACAGAAGGAGGTAAGACTCCTCATATAATGATCTTAGACTACCAACACAATAAATTAATACATTTTTTTTCTCTGAAACTTCCAACAGGCATAAAAGTGAATTATTTTCAAATTTAGGCCATGAAAGTAAGAATCCTGGATTGCTATTGAAAGAGTTTCCTGAAAAAAAAGAGTTTCACTCGGTGAAACAGCTGTTGACCAACAGTCAACAAACAGGGGAGAAAAAATTGTTCCTTTGGGCTATAGATTTTGATAATATAGATTTTTACATTTTGGTTACAAATATAAAGGAGGACCCTGTGAATTACTGAACTGTCATCCTCACCTGTGTGCCTGGCAATATCATGGAACAGGTCCTGTAGAAGTTAGACTGAAGTGTATTGAGAGGATTTGAGACAACCAGAATAGCTTCACCACGGGCACATCCTGATTGATGAGCCTGATGGCCTTGTGTGATGGAGTGACTGCATCAGTAGATGAGGGAAGGGTTATGGATGACATTTATCTGGACTTATCTAAGGCCTTTAACATAGTCCCCCACAATATCCTTTTCTCCATATTGGAGASWGGATTTGATGAGTGAACTGTTAGATGGATAAGAAAATATAGGATGSTCACATCCAGAGGGCAGTGGTCCRTGGCTCAGAATCCTGATGGACATCAGGGACAAGTGATATCCCTCAGRGATCTGTGTTGAGACYGATTGTATTTAAYATTTTCATTAAYGACATAGACAAAGAGACTRAGTGCACYYTCAGCAAATTTCCAGATGACRCTGAGCTGRKAAGTGTAGGTGACACACYTGAAGGAKRGGRTGCCATCCAGAGAGACCTGGACAAGCTCGAGAAGTGGYCCATGGGAATCTCTTGAGATTGAAGACAAATGCAAGGCGTTGCACCAGGGTCTGGGAAACCCCTGGTATCAACACAGACTGGGAGATGAACAAATCCAGAGCTKGGAGGGATTTGGGRGTGCTGGAGRGGCTGGACATGACCCAGCCATGTGCACTCACAGCCCAKAGAGCCAAATGTGGCCTGGGCTGCATCGAAAGCAGCGTGGGCAGCAGGGTGAGGTTAGGGGTTTGGCCCCCTATTCTGCTCTCCTTTCATGGGATTTCAGCTGGAGTGCTGCTTCCAATGCTATAGGGACAAGTCAACCGTCTTGTATAATTCCATGGTTAAAATCAGGTGTAAAAATAGTAGCATTTTTTGTATACTAATATACTACAGCAGAGAAATTCACTGCTTGAATTACTGTCTCCAAAAGCACACTGTGGCATCCTAGAAGATTACATATTCTGTAGTTCCACTAAGGTAAAAAAATTACCAAACATTTATTACATTTTAGTCATGTTGACACACTCAGGCATTTCAGACATTTTGKGCTTAGATCTCACTATGTACTCTACTTTCAAGTTTTTTTTTTTTTTTTAGTTTTCTTATAGTCTTTTAAGCATTCATAATTTTCAATGTACATATCCTCCTACCAAGATTGGATTTGTAAAAGTAATTTACAATGCATGTTCTGAGTCTTCCCATTCCCGGATTTGAATTACTATTACTAATAGGAATAGTATTTTTAACAGAATCCCTAATCCTTTACAATTCTGAGGTTTCAGTGTCTTTAATTATCAGTTGAATAATCTTATTAGGTAGCAATTATGCTTACAGCAATGAGGCTTTACAGATCATGTATTTTGCACAATTTGCTCTTTGCAGAAAACTCAGGTGTAAAATGATCACCTCACAGATTTTAGTTCCTTTTACATTTTAGGCAAAAATATATGAAAAGCATCAGTAAATAATTTAGGAATACATTTTCATACTAAATACTGAAGATTTATGGTAACATTATAGCTTCATTTCACTGAAGTTACAGTGCATAAATTTTTTAGACATGCAGGTTTCAGTGCAATTTTTGATGGCAAAATGTAAGGGCTGTATTTACAGACTGTAGCAATAATTTGGCCAGATAAAACTGCTGAGTGTAAGAGAAGTTTATTATAKGTATAATGGGAATAGAAACATAACTTCAATAACCTAATCATTTTAAAATTCATGGAGTTGGGAATAATGTCATTTTAGCAAGACTGTTTAAGACTGAAAATGAGTAAATAATTTACTCGGTTAAATTAGATTCTTCTGTTAACTGGGTGTATATGAGGAGGATCGTAATTCTTCAGTTGTTTATCCACAATTCAGGTTCACTCTAACCTGTAAACTTTTTGTTGATTTTTTTGAACAGCTGTACGAGATGTCTGCAAATATGCAAACCCATTTTGCAAGAACTTGATATTATTATCATGTTCAAGTCACTGCTTGCTTMTGACTCATTCACAAGTAAAAAAGARTATAATTGGATCCAGATTTTGTAGATAAAGCAATTATTGAAAAAATTGCATTCTACTAATAACTAATTAGCAAGATGACATTAAAATGCATTTAAYATTTGAAGAATGATCAGCAAACCCTTATCCTCCAATTAGAATTTTTTATTCACTCTTCACTTTTATTTTTGTATATTTTGATTTGAGATTTCCATATTTTGCCTAATTTATGAACTCATTTGGAATAGCTGACGTATATATATATATATATAGGGGACAAAAATTTTAATTGCTTATTATAAAATAGCCAGGAACTAGGCAATATTTATAAATGTAACAGCGATATTATTTTCTTTTTCCAGGTGATTTTTTTCTCTTTTCTCATTGCACCATCACATGAGACAGCGACTGTCTCCTTCAAAGCAGCTTGAGCTGACTTTACAATTGCTATGAGTGTGTTATCTAAATCTATACTATTAAACATATTTTCATTTGCTCTTTCCAAATGAGTGGTATCTGCAGATAAGGAGGTCTTTTAATCAGTAAATTAATTAAAATTGAAAGTATTGAATATTTTTTCCTTTAAAGATCTAACTCTCGGCTTAATATTTTCTTCATTTATTGATATCCATTGGAGAGTAACTGTATTCAACTACAACAGAAAAACCCCACTAATGGAAGGAAGAATATTTTTACTCTTTTCATCAGATTTTTGATAAAAATCTAGGTAAAGGTAGAGCTGTCCATAAAGATACATGTGATATACCTGTAACTGAGATCACTGATGACGGAGGATGCAAAAATTTGTCTGTTTCTCCGTGAAATGGTCATGTCTGTCTTGAAGCAATGTAGCATCAATTAAAGAATCTCCTGGCTACATGCGTGTGCAAGCATTTCTTCCCAGTGAGCAGTTATGATGACAAATGYTGTTTTCAAGGCTGTTGTTATGCATAAAACCTTCTCATTTCTTGTGGTGGGTTAGCCTTGGCAAACTGCAAAATCCCCGTGCAGCTGCTGCTGACTCCACCTCTCTGTGAGRCACCCCGTGCAGCTCCATATGGTGATTCACTAAGGGCAGAGCCTGGCACTGGAGCTACCTATAACTCCAACCTTTACTGAATGCCAGAAATTTAAATAACCACTCTGTGCTTCCATTCTTTGTGTAGCACTAAAGGAAAAATTATTTCAATTGATTGTGGAAAAATAGAAGAGGCAAATTTGCTGTACATCACTGGCTGACTGAACTCTTACATAAAATTAGGTCATTTAATCTGCCTAAATTTCATTAAAGTAACTGATAAAACAGAGAAATTGAGAGGTTTCATAAAATGCAAAAAACAGATTTGTGGTATATCTTCTTTAAGGCATGGAAGGAATTTCTCAAGGAGGTGAACTCAGCCTTGCAACATTAACAATATTTCAATTTTATTTGGACTAGAGGTGAAAGAATATGTTTCTCCACACAGCAAAACAATACCTTAATTCAGCTATATGAAATAATAATTTTATGTCAACATATGTTTAACAATAGAGAAGAAAGTATTAAAGCTTGTCCTTCTCCCATGGTGCCAAAAGTTTTGAACATATCGCTTGGTATAATAACGCACACAATGATAACATACACAACGAGTCTTCCTAAGACTCAGGATATGGCTAGAGAAAGAGATCACAGGGAAAAAAAAACACTTCTGGATAGTGTGTATTCCATTCTAAATATGCCTTGAGAAAGGCATAGATCAACACATTAAAAAGCCAAATTCAAGTACAATAATGAAACAATGCCTGAATAGGAGCCTGAATCTGAATGGCTGGTTCATCCACTTCAGTCCAAGGTGTTGCAACTCTGAACCTACCTACCCCCAAAATTCTCAGACTGGAATTTTTGGCTTTGGGCTAAATGGTTGAAAGGCTGAATGGCTGAGGSATTTGTGATTTTTCTCTGTTCTTTTTCCTGCCACACTGTGAAAARTGAATAATATGCCAGTTAAGCAATAAACAGAAAGTAAATTGGTTTATTATGCAAATAATAAAAAAACCCAAACAAAACTCCACATTTAATATCAGCGAGAACGCTGACTGTCTAGTCTGATTTAGTCCATGCAGGCTCTGCGTACTGCAAAGACACAGAGATATTTTTCAGTCAGTTAAAACAATTAACCTTGAACAAACACCTGAAAAAAAGATGATAGAATTTAAATTGCATACCAAGGCATAGACACAACTTTAGAGTGAATAGAGTTGAAAACTGCCCAGTTCAAGAGGAAGTACTGGGAGCAAGCACTGTATGAAATACACATCTCTTAGTGCAAGACACTGCAGTGACAGCTGCAATGAAACACAACATGCAACACAGCCAATAGAGGATGTCCTAATAAAACCAAGAAAGTTCCTTTTCTCTTGAGGAWGTTGCTGTCCATTTGCTGACAATGAAAGCCAGCAGCAACAAAGGGTGGCCTGCTGCCCCGTGAGACCACAACAATGTTAGCAGTTGTTCATTGCTCCCTGAGTAAATGAGTTCAGGTGAAGWAAGATGGCTTGAACATTTGCCCAAACTCACGTCTTTGGCATATGTTTGACTAGGGTTAGGGTAGAAGGAACAGGAGACATGATCTCCCACATTTGATGTCTTAAAAAAGTTAAGAAATTTCATGATGTTTCTCCATTTAAAACCTGAAGTCTGTCATTCCTCATTGCTTATTTCTAATAAAGAATCTTTTGGTTACTTTCCTCTGTGTCATTTGTGAACATCTTCTACCTAAGTAGATAAACTCTATGAATGCACAATATGTACTGCTCTTGGAAGAGGTATTAGATTTTCCTTTGATCTTGTGTTGCATGTGRCCTCTTTAACAGTCAAAAAAGAGTGAGAAAACTAGAGCTGCTCAAAAGATAAGAGGAAATTACCCTTGAAGGTTGTGCATATCTAATCAATTGTTAGGAACACCAAAACCAACCAGAAGAGCGTCTAYATTTCTTTCAAAGTCTAAATATAAAAATATGTACATATTTTGAACTGGTTTTCAATACAGTTTTTATTTCATAAAATATGCTCTTGACTAGTGTATTATACAATTACCACCAACTCTCAAGTTTCAGATGTGTAACGGCCATTGCAATAATGCTATAATAAGGCTAATGATTTCAAAGCTGTCTAGAAATTTASAACCTTACTTATCTGGTTGTAACATTTGTATGGTTAGCTAGTGGTTTATATATACAGGATCATGGAAGACCTCTTGTAGACATCAATTTGGGAATTGGTTGCATATTAACAGATTATGAAGCTGGAAGTGAATTATTAGAAATGAAAGACAGATACCAGAGCAAGGGAGGTATAAGGAAATGTCTATACAACATTAATATTGCAAAATAAGAACAGATGAAGATGCCCAAAGCTGTAAATAATTCATTCCAAAATTTCATGTTCTACTGCAGGGAACAGATTAAACTTAGTACATTTTCCCAGGTGACCTGAAAAACTTGATTTTTTTCAAAGCCCAAGTGAACTGAYACTTCACAGATCACTGGAATTGTATTACTTGAGTTATTCAAGTATTTACAAGAAATTCCAGGCTTTCCCTCTTTGACTTTGCATAGTAACATGTATGTAGAACATCTTCCACAGAGTCACTCAACAAGACACAGGCAAATGAAGAATTTAATTGATTATACTRTAAGATCATCGAGTCAGGCACTGATGTTTTTTCTGTTGTACCTGGCACAGGACTCAGCTCTGTGTTAGGTTCTCTCTAGTACTAACCCAACATAAACACAAACCAGAATAAATGCAACTGTGACATTCAGGTCATGTGTGAGTAGAAAAATGATATTTATGTCCTTTMTAAAAGCTGATATTTGGCAACAAGCAGAGGCTTTGCAAAAGAARATTTTCAGGAGATAGGTAAAATGAAAAATGAAGTTAGGGGATYTTGAAGATTTGACTACATGGCAAGGCAAGACCAAGCTTTCATGATGTCTGTTAATTGCCTATCTGAAGCCAGTCTGAAAGCCTCCAGAGTGCCCAGAAGTGGTAATCTGTGACGTCTGGAGACTCTTTGCATCCTCTTCTAGACTGAATCTAGAGTGAGTGTATGCCAAAATATTTTCTGCAGCACTGACACCTTGTGCAATCCTGAACAGGGACTCACCTAGGGAACTGTAAAGTGCCTTCCTTGTCACTCAACCAGATTCCCTTCTCTCAAAAAAGCAAGACAAAAAAGAGTGTGTCTGCAAGATGTTGCCCCAAACAGTTTTGGTTCAGAATAAGTGTACATGCTTCTGGCTTTGTGTTTGGACGTAGTTTATGTGTATCTTACTCACAGGACCTCATTGCTATCTCTAACTACCTGAAAGGAGGTTGTAGTGAGGTGGGTGTGGGTCTCTTCTCCCAAGAAACAACTGGTAGGACAGGAGGAAATGGCATCAAGCTGTGCCAGGGGAGATTTAGATTGGCTATCAAGGAAAATTTCTTCACCAAAGCAGTTGTCAAGCATTGGAATGGGCTGCCCAGGGAAGTCGTGGAGTCACTGTGGAGGTATTTGAGAGAT
This sequence comes from Malurus melanocephalus, assembly GCF_030028575.1. Taxonomy (NCBI): domain Eukaryota; kingdom Metazoa; phylum Chordata; class Aves; order Passeriformes; family Maluridae; genus Malurus; species Malurus melanocephalus. Next base: position 329,504 of record NW_026623365.1, on the reverse strand, counting down.
GTGCAGATGTGGCACTGAGGGACGTGCTTTAGTGGTGGATTTGGCAGTGCTGGGTTAATGTTGGACTGGACATTTTAGTGTCACATTTTAGTGTCTTTGATTCAAATTCATTCTTTATTCCCTATATGCTTGAAAGATTTTACCATGAATGAAGATTTCCAGATGAGAGAGAAGTAAATTTTTTTTTTTTAAAGGAAAATTTTTCCTGCTAGTAAACTAAGYWCCTCTATAGTCTGTTAAAAAAAGARAACTCTACTTTATAATGAAAAGGACTATTTGAGTTTAGAGTCACTGTCTTTTAATCACATTATTTTAACTGTACATTTCAATAACATTTAGTAAGTTAATAATGCATTTTATGCAYAATAACCTTCAAAGAGAAATGCCCTAATGGCTTTCAGATAATTTACTCTGCTGGAACTGCAACAAAATTTTTCAAATACAGTATTGCTCTCTTTGCTTTAATAGAAATAATGATTTTATACAGTACACATTTATTTTATATAGCCAGCCTTCCAAATTGAACAAATTAATTTACAGAAAGCGTTGTAAAGGTCCAGCTGAGTGATTGGCTAACCCAGCCAACTGTGCCTTACATCTCTTTAAGCCACAGCCAGCTGAGAAGCAGCAAAGGGAGAAGTCAYTGAGTATCAAAACTGGCTAATAGCTCATGAAACCAGGGAGACTAAAATGTACAGTTGTGACTTTTAACACATTGCCATACATAGACTTTCCTTTGCTGGTGAGATTTGCCATCAAGAATAGAGGAAAGTGTATTCTATTTCTACATCAGAAAATGGTGCTTCTTTTGTGCTTTGCTGGCTGCTGTGAACTTGCTGCATTTCTCCCCACCCTTGGATTCAAAGTTTCATTTCTAAGTCACCCAGTGATCTAGACCCCATAAAAAGAGATGTACAAAAGCTTTATGATAGCAGTCAGTAGCTTTATGGGATCATCCAGTACATCCCTTCAGGCACAACTGCACTGTTTGCAGCAGGATTGAAGTCGTCACTGAGGTAAACAAAGCCCTGGGAAGGGTTGGTCCCAGTCCAGATGTGGGATGTTTTCATTCTGGGAGAGGTAATGACAGGATTGACCAATACAGGACAGATAAGTCATGCCACACATGTTGAGTTCTGAGGTCCTGACAGGTAAAACATAGCATGAGAAGCTAACAGATAATTAAATAATAGGGTGGCTTAAGCTTTGCTTCATAGTTCTAGCACATGCAAATGCAAAATTTATCTTCAAAAATTCAATACTTCTTTCTAGTTAAATCCAATATAGATGAATTGTGTGAATAACAATACATTTCTGTGAAAATATAGCCCTTCAAAATGAAAGAATTCTTGACTTTTTATCCAGAAAAGCTCAAGAGTTAATATAAAAGGATTTSATTCACTTTTAGCTGCTGTCTCCATGTTGTCCTCCTACATGACAGAAGTTTTGCCTTTCCCCGTGCCTTGCTGAAATTTTACCACTTCTCTTGTTCCTAGGCTGGTGTCTGATCTATGACCGTACCAGTTCTCTCCTTGAAGGTCCAAAATCTGTTTCTTCTTGCACTGTGGTAAGTGCAGTCCATGGATAAAACAATCTTCTCATATAAACAAAAATCTTGTTTGTTTTTATTATTTGTAAAGGCAATTCGTTAGAGAAATGTGATTTAAAAGGTCTACTACCATGGTCTATTATAAGAATGGATATGTCAAAACTTCTAGAGTTACMTTTGAGAGGATACTGAATCTTGTTCCTTGCAAAACTGGTTCTATTTTACTGCCCGAAGTTTTTCTTGTAAACAGTTCCTCTGATTTTTGTTATTCATCATGTTCATGGTCAAAATACTGTCTCAGGTTGGCAGACATGCAGGCCAAATATTCAGTGCTGGTGGCTAAACTGCTGTCAGCTGGGGAGTGGCATAGCTTGAGCTGCTCCTCCCTTCCTGTTCCTTGCCCTGAACAACCATCTGTTGACTGGAATAAAACAAATGACCTAGAATAATAACCTTCTCAACTAACCAGATCTAAATACAGAAAATATTATATAGCAGTACTATATTCATAGCAGATGGAGCCACAAAGTGTTTTATCTCAGTGTACAAAATGCCAGAGAAGGGCACAAGAACGATCCACTGAATGTGACCTTTGAGTGGATGCATGCTTGCAGAATTACGAATTCTGGTTATTAGCTGACACTTTAATTGAATTTAAATAGATTAGAAACCCAAAGTACTACACCTTTTGCATGACAAATATTAATGCTAATTTCAATAGTGTCAGGAAATGAGTCATCAGCCTCTGCCTATTATGTGGGATAAAACTCTTAGGATTTGTTTCCTATCTCAGATGCATCTGGGGCAAAATAGAGCTGTTAAATATTGCATCCTACACTGAGTTCATCTTTCAAAAACATATGATATTGTTAATCAATCTTCACATAATTGACTGAGTTCTTCATTCTTTTGGAAGTCATTATTACCTGTCTCAATATGTGTGTAGGGACGACTTCCTTCTAAAAACAAAGGAATTATTTTCTAGACAGAATATAAAATAAGAACATAAAGAAATACCACAGTAATGTGCCAATATACCCTTGTCTTAATTTTGACATCTCTCACTTCTACGCCTGCTTCAGTGTGATAGTTTTAACTGTATTATATTTTCATGGCAGAAAAAGGTAGAAAATTCAAAAATCCATGTGTTTTTTTCCTAAGTCATTCTTCCAAATTCAGTTAATATTTACACACGACTGATAATTGACTTGGACTCAAAATTTTTTTAGTACTTTTGTGAAAGGATTCAGTTGTGGTAAATGTATTGGCATAAGACCGGTGTTATCCAAAAAAGGAAAAATGCTCCTGTGTTAGAGTTAATACCGAGAACCTTATACTGCGCTATAAGCAAAACTGTACTGTATTATTGCACCCAAGATGTTTCTGCTCAGTAAATGGGATAATAAATTGAAGCTTTTGGATTTTAAATTGAAATATTTGGGAATGGGGGTTGTTGACATTACTTAATCTAATCAAATAATTAGCATGATAGCCTTTATTATGGGTCAGTTCTCTATCAGTATAAAGGTTGGGAATGAAATTCTTTGTGTTTGTGTTCTGCCTGAGGCTGAAGAGGAGATTTGCTTTTATTCTGGAAGTGAATCATGCAAGTCCTGACAGTAAGATGATGAGAAACATGTGCATTATTAAATATACCAATATTGGAACTAAATAATGAAGCAGTTACTTTGCTCACAGATATGCTTTTTTCATGGCCCAGTGACAAACTACCTAAAGTTAATTTCGAAAATAATTTCAGTTTATGCCCACTCCATGAATATTCCATAGAGTATGGTGGGTAAAATTTCTGCTCTTTTTCCATGGATTATGCTTTAATCCTTCACAGGTCTTTGTTCTGACTTGGCAACTGCATGTTTTATCCCTGCTAAACAATGAATTAATCCATAAGGGTAAAGCCTGAGACCCTTCTTTCTATTGATGCCAAAAATCTACAATCAGGGACACAAACAGTAGTAATTATAAGGATTCTAGTGGTGTTAATCATACTGATGGTCAAGGTAGATGTCAGTATGATTGAATTGCTGTGTTTCAGTTGTTCTTGTTTCAGTTGTATCACACACAATATTTAAAGAAAATCAAGTTTTCAAAGATGAGCTCCAAAGCCAGAAAGTCTCAGCGTCAGGGTTGTGTGTACACAAATGGTCCTTAAGCCTCCTGAACAGTCTCAAGTAGTGTCCATGCACACTTACTCTGCATGTTGATCCATTTAAGGAAACATTGAGCCTTGCTTGCTTTCCCTGACTATCCTGTAAGTATCTCCAGTCCCTGGAGTCTCCAGCCTTGTTTCCTGATGGACCTTGGTCACACTTTGTAAACAGCCTGAGTCCAGTCCTGTCTCACACATTGACCTTAATCCAATGTTACAGCCTTGCCTCCACTCTTGTTTCCAGTTTTGTCTCCTTCTGTCCATGTGGTCACTCTTGTTTTCCAGCTCAGCCACACTTCCTCAACCTTGTCTTTGATATTTCCCAAAACACAGAGGGTGCCTGTGCCTTTTAGGGTATGACATCGTCACCAAGAATAACCATGTTCAGTTTTCATAGCAGTCTCATTTTATTTGATTCACCTCTTAGAACTGGTCTGAAGATTCATCCAAATCCAAATATCTGTTCTCACATAGTCTATTTTCCTACTCTTTTCTTCTTTTTTTTTTTTTTCTGTTCTGTTCTGCTGCTTTCCCAGCCAAATCTAGTCTTAGTCTGCTTCCAAACAGGACTCTCACAAGACCCATATCCCAGCGTTATAACATCATGCTATCATTGAGGTTGGAAAGGGACACAGAGCATGTCTAGTCTTGTCTTTTTTATTCTTTGGCCTTGCACAATCCTGTTTTCATTATGTCCAGCCATGGAGACTCCACAACCTCTGGCCAATTCCTAGGTCTAAACAGAATTTGCTGTATTTTATATTATGCCTATTGTCTCTTGCCCTTTATCTGGAATGACTGAGTAGAGTTTGTCTCCATCTTCTTTAGTCTCTTTCATCAAGTACTCATACACTTTAAGAACATTGCCCAAGCCTTTGCTTATAAATCTCAGACTCCCTGGAAGTACATGACATCATGATCTTTTAGATACCCAAATCATAGCTTTTCCTTCTTGTTACATTCCAGTATTCTTTTATTCTAAAATTTCCAAGGAACAAGTTTCCCACAAAAAAAGTTTTGTATTCTGTCATATCCCTTACAGTTCAAACTCAAAAAATATCAGTGAACACACACAGATAATAGGAACTGACAACCAGAACTAAGACATATTGCTGTTGCTTGAAAATTGTCTCAAGGTATCACCTTGATATTAAACTACAGAATGACTACAGAGAGAAAACTGTACTTTTTCTAGTAAGAAAAACATTTTCAAAAAGAGTTTTCTTGCATTAGCTTTGCTGCATTTCCATTCACTTTCCCRATTATCTTTCTATTTTAATTGCTTTCCCCCTTTTTTTGATCTATGCTTTTCTTGAACATTGCTATATTTTTGTTTTTGTTTCTCCCTTTTCCCTACTATTTTAGCATAGTCTTTCCTCAGTTAATAGTTCTTTTTCCTTCCTGCTTTTTCCCTTTTTTTTTGCCTTTGCACAAATAACAGGTTTGAGGTCAGCATCTGGGTGCTAAAAGTCAGACATTTTGAAGCACCAATTTCAAACACGTCAGCTGAAGAGCTAGAAAATTGTGAATCACCTTTTGAAAGTGCAAAATATGTAATTTAGAATCTATTGCAATTTGGCACGGTTGGTCTTTGATTATATTTCTTTGACACTGCCCGATAAGGTTGTTGACCCTTTTAAAAAAGCTTTCCAAATGGCAGATGCCTGAAGAAAAATGAGTAGCCCATTTCTGAGTTCACTCAGAACTTTGCTATGAAGGACTTAAAATGACAGCTGAGGACAGGAGGCAATTAGATGATGCATTCTGAGGGTTTGAGATGATGAAAACTACAGTTTAGGATGTCTGTTCAGGTCCTGAATTCTACTTCTAGATAGATTCCTTTATAGAATCAGTGTGGGATTATTTCATAGAATTAAAGAAATTGAGGGGTGATCTGGAGGTCATCTTGTGCAGTCTCCCATGCAGAATGAGCTCGCCACATTCCCAGTTGTTCTTTTTAATCCATGGTACAATGGGTATCAAAAGACATCAATTCACAATTCAGAGTTAATACAGAAGTGTTTTCCTTCTTCTCAGGAAAGTTTTTGTCATGGGGAAGACAACTATTTAATGAAGTCACCTACTTATGTCTTCTGCAGCTGGCCACCGCTTAAAGCTTGCCAGGAGGACATACAACAATAAATAAGGAAAGTTTCTAAATAGCTTTTCAATTACTTTTATTAGTTGAAGACAAGCAGAGCTGTTTTCCCAAAAGCAGGGCAAGATGGAATAAAAGGTGTTATGTTCAATGTATTGTAAAATTAAAGGATGCATTCTCCAAAGTGTGTTTTTGCCAGACTGAGATGGGCTTAACAGCATGGGGAGAGGCATTTGCATTTTAAATGAGAAGAAACAGTTTTAAATGACAGTGCACATTCCCACAAAATATAATATCTCTAACCAGGCTGAGTGAGACCTGTGGGAATCTGTCCAGCTTTGTGCTAGAGAGCTACGACTTGCACAGGGGACCTCCAAACCTGTTCTGCTGTCTCATTGCTTTTCATTTCTCTTGTGCTTTCAGTGTTTCCAAAGGGAACAGAATAGGTGCTGGTGCTCAGCTGTCCCACTGAACTATGAAAAATTCTCTGGCAAACACTGAAATACCTGGACATTCAGCAAATGTCTGATAAATTGTTTCTATGCATTGAAACACAGCAAAACCAAACTGTGGCTCCAGACTGACAGCCCAGAACTGATCTTCGTTCACAAACTGTGTCCTTACCAGTACCTCTTATAATTCCTTTTTTTTTTTTTTTTTTTTAATAAGAAGGTCTCCATAATATGGAATCAATGAAGTCATGTAGCCTTCTGTCTCCATGCACTCCTCTTGTGTAACTGTGGGGAGTGATTTAGCATTCCTCCAGGATTCTCACTGAGGAGTGTGTGCTGGCTCTCCTAAACACAGTCTTCACAGAGCTGCTCTTCAACTTCCAAAAAGACTGGAGGGTTTGAAAAAGAGAAGGAAAAAAGGGATCTTCTATAACTGCAGAAGAAGGCAGTACTGCAGTGACAAGGTTGTCAACAGTAATCCCCTGAAAAAATAGGGGAAGATCATTAGAAAATGAACTGAAACACATATTTCTACTATAGCAGTGTTCTGTCTCATAGAGTGGTGGTAGGAGATACAGTTTAAGCATAAAATATTTTATGCAGGGAAGTTACAGGGTTTTTATGACAATTTTAGATAAATCTTGCTAAAGAAAGGCATGTTATTATCCACTTTTGGCACATAGCTAGAAAAAATTAAAGCACATCAGTAGGAGTGGAATTTGGTTCAGTAGCAATAGAAAGTGATTGCTTGAAGGAACTGTGAATGAGATCATGTCCAAGTGCAGAAAAAACTAGCATTCTTGATGAAAAACAACTATAACTCTTCAGAAAAAGCTATGGACTCAGTGTTATCTCATGAGGTACAATCATGAAGTGATGTATGTAATTTTTTTCAAGATTTTTTATAAAATGTCAGTGTTCCTAATCCATATTTACCACAGATACAAAGAGAGAATCATCTATTTAGTACATCTGTACAATTTTCAAAATGTGATAGCATAAAATAATTGCACAGAGCATAATATTTTTTTTCACTGTATTCTTTTAACACTGCTTTAAGGGTGCCCATGGTCATGTGTAGATTTTCAGTCTATTCTGTTGTAAGGTGCAAAAAATATTCATGATTGTGTATTGACTTTTTTCCCCTCCTAGCTGGAGGAATGCTGAAATCTCATTCTCTGCAGCTCTTCTGTTTGTCCAAAGGATGAGGTGGCAAGATTATGGATTATTCAATCACTTCAGCTGCCTATTTCTATGGCAGTATGAAGTAATCAGAAATTTCTTTACAACAGCTACCTTTAAAATATCCATATCTTTTAAATATCCCTAGTTTTGTGTCCTTGATGAAGAGAAGGCATGAGAGACAGGATTATAGTAGGATTGTTTTGCTCGTTTGTACAACCTGTGGCTGATACATGAGTTCAGTGACTGCTCAGGCAGAATGAAAATGACTCCAAAAACAGGGATGGGGTGTTCCACCCCCACCGTTTTACTGCACATTTGGAAAAGGCTGTTAGGTGCAAATTCCAGCCCACTGAAGGAGTGGAGTTGCAGTGTTTTAGTGCACACCACAAAAATGGCTTTATGTCACAACCCCTGTCCAAAAAACCCAAAGAACTGCCATGAGCAGGTATTGGCTTATCCTTACAATTATCTCTTATTATCTGAGACTTCAAGGTGAACAGAGTCAAAAGGAGCTCTTGGGAACTTTTAATTCAGGCAGTGCTGCCTTTTTGCCTCATATGCTTTGCTTCCTCACAGAAGCATTCAGTGTCAAAAATAGGCTCAAAAAATAATGCCCAATACCTCCAGGCTTCATAATGAGATGTTAGCCACTAGATGCTGCTCACATGTTACTCATTCTCCTGCTTTCCTCTTTCCTGCTTTGGGTTGCTCAGGATGATGCTGACTTTGTACAGTTATTTCACAAGACTTTAAATTCATGAATATAAAGAAATGTCACCAAGAGAAGAAAGTTTGCATTAAAATGTTCATCTGTAATAATAGAAATTACCCAACTATAACCCCTTTTAAACTCCTGTGCACACAAGGAACGCTTGACCCTAGTGACTGGATTTGTTTTACACTTCGACTGTCATGCTTAATTTGTTGTTCTCATTAGCTAGGTAAAATGTTTTTAGTCCTCCTGTGTGTCAGTTCTTCATTAAAAAAAATATTTATGAGCTAGTGGAGAAATTAATTAGATTACCATTTTGACTTCTGAAAGTGAAGAAATAGCAAAACAATCATATACAGGATGTAAAAAATCGTAGCAGCACCTTCTCCATTTTTTTTTATCTTTTCTTTTTCTTACTTTGCATATTTCCTTCTTTTATTTCTCTATCATAAGTTATACCTAACAGCAACTGTTTTTCTCTTGGAAATTCAATTACAAATATCTTCAAAATAGTAATAGGAGTTCACAAAGCTATAACGCTGAGGACCTATTCTCTTGTCATCTTTTGCTACATCTTCTTTCTAAAAATGTATAATTTTAGTATTTAGAAAAAAATAAAACTGTTAAATGCAGACACTGGGCTTGTTTGTCATTGTGCTTCCATTACAACCCATTTTTAGAGGATTCCAATTCAGCAGTCAATGTGCAGGGAATATTACTGAATCATAAACACAAGGTTTTTTCTTCCAAATAATTCTGGGGTTTGAGCTCATTGTGTTCAGTCACTTTTCTGTTACATTGATATAGATGGGAGTTAGATGTGTGTACAAACACACTCGTATTTCTATACTTTTATACAATAAAATTTTAGTGCTTCATCAGATTAGGGATTTCGACAATTGTATAGCCATAAATTGTTAAACTCTTTTCCCGAACAGTGTTAGTATTGGTATTGTTTTGAAAAAAAAGAGCCTAGAGCCTACACAAACACAGTACAACCAAGTGGAAATGTTTTCCTGGTTGCACAACGCAATGGGTAAGAAGAATTGTCTCAGTCTGAGCCTCTCAGACCAGGCAACAGTTAAATTAATTGTATGGAGGGAATAGAGTTTAAAAGGAATCATTATTGACTTAGCTAAACATCCTTTTTCTCAGTTCTTTCAAGCTTGATTGCAGGGCAAAGCTTCTTCACATGCTCCAAGACACAGAGAAATAGAATAAAAGAGAGACTCAGACTGATCTAAGTAAATGGAGAGCAAATGGCAACGAGGGATCAACCTTCCTTGTGTTAATTCTAATTGCCATCCCACTGCAGAGATCTGTGTTTGAGAGGGACAACACTGACTGGCTCATGGGTTCCTGATAGGAAAGGGGGACTTTGAATGAAACTGACCTCAGGCAACAAGCTTTGACAAATGGTCCTTTTAGATGAACTTACATTAACTTTGTCCCTGTGCCTGTAGTAGGAAGGTAACAGAACCCATGATTTTTATTCATTCCAGCCTTATAGAGGGAAACAGAAGTTGAATAGGTAAAAGAGAATCTTAGAATCATGGAATATGCTGAGTTAGAAAGGACCATGAGGATCACTGAGTCCGTCTCCTGGCCATGTGCAGGATACCCCAAAAATCATAAGCTGAGTTATATGACTGAAGCAAAAGAAAACAATTTGTTAGAAACAAAGGGGGTTGATTCTCATGGAGAAAGAGGTACATGTTACCTCTCAAAATAGACAAGAGAGAGACATGCAGAAGAAAAGAACAAACCCTGTTTGTCTTACTGCAGAATACTTTGCAGATCACAGAGGTAATACAAGGTACATTTTATGTACTGGTTAGTCTGTGTTGCAAAATAAAATTTGAATGTGATTGACCTTATGCAGAAAATAAAGCCAAATTTTAGAAGTGTATATATATGTCTGTGAAATCAATTCCCACCAGAAAAGGAAGCACTTAATATAATCTTGAAATATATATTTGCCTGATAAAAAGGGTAGATAACTCGGGAATTGCAAACACTTAGAAATACATTTACAAAAGAAGAACACTGTATAGGAGCATGCAGTAAAAAAGGAAATGAGATTTCAACTGGAGGAAGCGCTGATAAGAGGACAGTCCCCAATCCCCTTAGTGCAATGCCTAAATACAGTATTTTGGTCAACAGAGCAAGCAATATAATGTTAAAGTAAGAGCAAATGGTTTATTTGAGGTTTTCCAATGCAAATCAAAATAGCCTTATAAAATTCTTCACATTCACTAAAAAAGAGGTCTGGAGGCACTGAAGCAACTGATCACAAAAATACAAGAAAATGTTTAAATCTTTTTGGAAGATGTATTTTGTGCAGCAGAAATCAAATAAAAATGCTATGTATGGAAGAACCATACTTTATAAATGCAATATAATTTCCAAAACTGACAAATGGGTTTATTTGGAGAGCTAACTATAAAGCTATTAAGCTTTGCTCTTTTTTTCTAATTTTTTAACAGTGAAAAAGCAAAGACCGAAATTAGGACGAATTGGGAAGCTTCCCAGGGTAATGAAGAGTAGCACACCATCTGCTTGAACAGGAAAAATATTTGATCAGTGTATGTTCCTCATCCTGCTGTGCAATACAGAGGTACAGCTTCTAATAAAATGATGCTGCGTAACCTGAGTAATGGCAACTGAATTGAGCAGACAATAAATGCAAAACACCACAGACTCTTGAGACATCTGAAATGCAACCAAGGTATGGGCCAGTCTGCCAGATAACAGCTGTGAAAATTATCTTTCTACCATGACCAGAAATTTTCTAAAGTTAATGATCTGATAGAACTTTTCTCTCTTTTAAAGATGTATCAGTGGGAAATTTTTGACTACGGGGCTGGTACAGGACCTTGGCAATAGGTGTTTTAAAAATCTCTGGTAAGTTTTGAAAGGAGAACTGAAGCACAAAGGGACTGAAAAGGGTACATGGAGGTTTTGTTTTCAACTGGACACAATTAAAAATACCAGGCTTTTTTTAATTTTTTTTTATTTCTTTTCCCTGTCTGTTTGCCTTTGTTCACAATTACTCCAAACAGTATAATGGTGATGAAAAGTGTAATACCACTTTTCATGTAGGTGTTCAACAGGTAAGTAGGTTAATGGTCTTTAAAGTATGTAAGGGCAGATGTTACCCGCTTTTAAAGAAATGCCACTGGAAGTAACACATGGATTATTCCTGGGCACCAGTTTTCACTGCTCTCTGCAGAAGCTGGGCTGTGTAATAGAAAAAGTTCTGGAATATGAGCAGTTGGTGAGGCTGAAAGCATCTGGTCCTGTCGGATGCTGAAGAGGCAGTGACTGAATGAAGGAAATTTCTGAATGAAGAGGGAAAACCCATGAATGTTGGAACTGTTTAACAAGGCAAATGTGAGGGATTTTTGTGGGTGCTCTTCTGCTGGGGTGTGTGGTAGAAGAGACTCTATCTCAGTGTTTGCTTACTTCCTAAATAACTTCAGAGCCATTGCTGTCAGGAGAAGAAAAAACACAAACTACCATCTCCTCCAGGCACATTTTAAGTTCAGTCAGACAAAACCTTGAGGTTTTATGGGCAGCTCTCCCCCTTTCTTGTCCCCTTCTGTCCCCTGCTTTTCAGAAACATGAAAAAACAAAAGCTGGCTAGGACAATGAATGACACAAAAATTAGACAAATAAGGGCAAGAGCAGACTTTTATAAAGAGCTGGATCGCACCATATTGATAAAAAAGAGTCAGCCTGTACTGTTCCTTGTCGCTGACATTCATTTGCTAAGTTACATTGAAAAATCAGTCTCCCCCTCATATTCCAAATGTCACATGGCCCCTGTAGGACTCATCTGCAGGTCTGGGCAGATCTGCTCCTCAGCAAGGGCCTCTCTCAGCAGCATTTATCTGTCTCCAACATATGTGTAAAGACCAGTTCTTCCTCCCCTCAGATGCTCTCAGCAGAACTGTTCTGATCCCTCAGCTGAACAGGAGACACCTCTGATCTTTCTCAGGATGCAGAGCTGTAATTATAAAACTGTAAACTAGATGTGAGGCTTAATTATAATGTCAAATAGATTGGATTTTAATCAGCTCTCTGGATATATAGTTAGGAAGGATTTATCAGGGCAATGACCTAATTTAAGAGTAGGGATTTCAGCTGAATGGTCTGAAAACAATTTGGTTCGGTGCCTGTAGAGGGGAGACAAAAAATGCAACCTCTGCTTTTTAATGAGCAATGTCTCAACCATGGCACAGGCTTTAGGAAACAAGTTAATCTCTGACACAACAACAAAGAGAATTTCAGTGCCATGGTGACGATTCTGGTCACAGCCACAGAAGAAATGACACAAGAGAGTTGCCAGAGAACACAAAAGGACAATGTAGCATGTAGAAATGCATGTTTGAGCAAAAGTTACTACAAGTGCTTAGCATGAGAGGCAGAAGACTCAGAGAGTATAGCCCCAGCTCAGCATGGACTCTTAACCAGGTTCTTGTCAGGTTTGGTGAGAAACAGGAGCCAGCAGGGGCTGCCTTTCTCTGAGAAGCGAGGCTTTGCTCCCACACCAATGTCCTGCAGTCCCTGCTGGGATAAGGCACAATTCAGTGAGTTCTGAACTAACACCCATCACTTTGGTGAAACACTTCCAAACTGGTCAGCCAGGAGGCTCTCAAGGACAGGAGGCTGCTGGAAGCAGGGACAGAGGTGCCAGGGTGTGGCCTTGGACTGCAGCAGGAGCTTCCCATTTGGGATACCAGGATGGCAGCAGACTGGGCAGAACCTCTCCTCTACAGCTGCAAATTTCTCGTGGTGTACTGTTCTCAGTACCAGAGGGAGCAGCTGTCTGGGATGCCTTCTCTGCTCAAAGCTGTTCCACAATTCCCCTTCTGATCCTTCTCAGCTTCCCAGCTCTCGGCAATTACTGGAAGTGTTCTGAATGGAGCTGGCAATCTCAATAAAGGGTATTTTGCCCAGGATGTTTTCAAGTATTGCTCTGGTTTACAACCACCCACCACTGTGCTTTTAGGAACCATCACAAAGAAGTGGCTTGGACAGATGATGAAAATCTGGCCCCACAAGTGCTTTTGAAGTACACAGTGCAGTAAAATCCAAGTCTCCAAAAGTCTGTGCAAAAGCACATACTGATTTTAAAAATCCAAAAAGACACCAAATTAACACCGTATTAACTGTAACTTGAAAGCATAACAAAGGCATTCCAGAGTAGTTGCATTGCAAGTTATTTCTGATCAACTGGTTTGTTGATACAAGGCTGTTCTCTTCTTTCCAACAGTTTTATGGAGGACATCATCCCTAAGGTTTTGCAGGTTTTCTCTCCCCACTCTGCCCAAGTTTATGCACTCCTAGCTTCTGGGGGGCAGAGGGTACTGCACATCTCTGTCAGCTTGACTGGGGCGCTGAGTGCTGCTCCTTGGGGGACTGGTTGATGTGAAGTGGTAAAGGCCTCTCTTATTTTGGGTTTATCCTTTAAAACAGTTGACTATTTTACAGACGTGAGATTTCTAATGGTAAAAAAATAATTCAGTAAAAAGGGAAGGGAAGGGAAGGGAAGGGAAGGGAAGGGAAGGGAAGGGAAGGGAAGGGAAGGGAAAATGCCCCCTCTAATAATTTGAATTTTTCTTTTGGCTCTGGTAAAATATTGGTGATGGATTGTGAGAGAAACAGGAAAGGAACTCTGTGGAGGTCAGGACAGCTTTTGGGATGTTTAGTTTGTATTTTGAAAGACTTTATGCTGAAATTATCAAGATAAATGGGATATTTAAGTAACAGATCTTCTATCAGTAAAAATAATATTACTTTTTTATTGGTTTTTGTTTTTAAATGTAAAAACATGGCTTAAAGCACACTTTTCTGATTAGTTTTCAAAAGTGAAAATTATTTATAGTCTCTTCTCTGAGATGCAGAAACAATGGTTTCTTACATGTAATTCTCTATGCTAAGTTACATGCAAGGGATACTTCATATATTTTCAAGCATTTGATACATGAAATTAAAAATGCATTTCTTTGAATGTTTAAATTAGTATGAAAAAAATCAGAAAAAAATTAATTAAAAAGTGAGAAATATAAGGTGAAATGTAAAAATTGGCTTAGGAAGGCTAGTAGTAAAGTATACTTCTTTGTGAATAAATAAGATTTGTTGGTTCAGGTTTGCTTTAAGGTTATGGTGGATATCTATAGTTATTTTCAGCATTTGGAATTTAGTAGACACACTAAATTTTATGTTCTGGATGAGATTACAGGATCATGACTGCCTGTGTCAAAATTTAACAAAATATCATTTTTATTATGGAAAAAGTAAGCTTGAAAAGTACTCTTAAAAGTCACAGCTCCTGATATTTATTAAGCCTCCTTATTAAGATCAGTCACACCAAAGTATAAATATAATATAATTCTGTTCTATTATATATATAAAACTCATCTAAAAATAAATCTTACAAGTCAAAATAGGTTTGAGGAAGTTCACATGCTTCAGCAGAAAAAAGATTGTCTTTTCAACAAGTAGAAGAGTGTAATTTTAATATTTATAATGTAAAAAAACACTGTATCAATATACCTGCTGTATATAATTTTTAGAAAAGCAGTTGACTATAAGCAAGACTGGTTTGCAAATATCATATGCAAAAGTTTAACAAGAATTTTTGGCGCATATGTGCTTTGTACTGTTCTGTTTATTGCTGAAAACTTGGCAAAAAAATATTAGAAAACTAAACTAATATTTTATCTCTGTGTTGCAGCAGTGTAAGTTCTGGAAACCCTAAACATTTAATGTCATATCAATGACAATTGCATTAACTCATTTTACTAGCTCTGAGATACAAAAAATATGTGATTCCACTAAAATTCTTCTCTCACAATTGGATTCTGCTCAAATTAGACTGCAGGTAGCCCTGTATTTTAATTAAAAATCATTACTGCCTTATGCTGCCGAGAGTCTGGTAGAAAATGAGTTGAGCTAAACTGTTTAGGAAAAGAGAAATGAGAAATGTCTGCTAAAAAATGGCCCTGCCTGGCATGTAAAAAGGTTGTCATGGACTGATCCAGCTTTGGAGCTGTGCTTGTATGGGCTAATGTGCCAGCATAAAAGGTAAAGGAAGAGGCTGCAATCTTAAGTAGAAACAGTCAGGAATCTCAGTGCAAAATAGCAAAGAATAGATTTTTTTAATAGAATTTTCATTGTAGTCTAGAAAGATAAAAGGAAAAAAGAATGTTAGTTATTGAATAGGGAAGTTCTTTTGAATTTGGGGATTGGCCCTTTCAAATTAGTAGTTGAAAATACATTATGCACTGTGTGTGTTAGGGAAAAAAATACTTAACAATTGCACAAATTCCACATCTAAAATGTCAATAAATTTTAAAACTGGTATCTCTGAGTGGTTGACCCAGGCTGGTTTTAGCAGGTGGGACTCATCCAGGGGCTTGCTCACCTCCCCATCCCCACACAACCAGTGGAACAGGAGAGAAAAGAGGAGGCATTAGAGTGAGGAAACTTATGGGTCAAAATCAAGATGAGGAAAACACTCACTAGAAAAAGAGTTGACTTCTTGGGACTACCATTGCAAGATGTCTGTCCCCCCCCCCCCCCCCCCCGCTAGCAACACCTTTCAAACTGCAAACTACACCCTACACATCATCAAATGCTTTTCCTAAGTATTCCTAGTTCCTAAGTATATTACACTGTGAATAGATAGGATAGATTTCTGTGAAAGTTTGGAATTTTAAGTTATAAAATCACTTAATTGGGATTGAAAGAGTGGTTTTGTATAACTAGAAGAATTGGTACAAAACCTGGCTTTCCATTTATAAAAAAAATTCTCAGTACACAGGCAATCCTACACTGGACACGTGTGTTTGCGCAGATGCAACTGCTCTCCCACAGTGACCAAAAATTAAGACATTCTTTCGTGCAAGCAGATGTGGAAAACAAAGCCTGCTATATGTAGTTATTAGAGATTTAATGTTCCCATAAAAAGACATGGAAAATCTGACACTGTTCCTGACCCCTGTGACATCTTTGAAACTCAAACACTTCCATGTGCTTGTTTATAGAAACTTAGCAATTATTAAATGGTGAATATTTACTTGCTTGGATCCCTTTTTTGTGTTAAGGACCTATTGTGGAAAGTTAAATTTCTATTTTGGATCAGCTGCTCTATCTGCAGTGTTGGCATCTAAAGGAAAACAGGATGCAAACTAAAGCACAGGGGAGTCAGATCTTCCCATGCTGCAGTTGAGCACCACAAAAACCACACAGCCCAAAACTCCCTGGACAGGGCTGAGTGCCCTGCAGATGGGTTGAGAGGTTTCCTCAGAAGTTTGTGGCTGAAAATTTCTTCTCCAGCAGGCATGCAAAGGGCTGAAAGCTGCTCATCATTCCCCCTTCACTGCCACATAACCAAGCTGATCATGATTCCAGCAGAGAGGAAATGCTTTCAGCATCAGCATTGTGAATTGTGAGCAATTATCTCTTGTTCCCATGATGTTTCCACTGTAGCACAGAGCATGATGGATCAAACACAACAAAATTGTGAAGGCTGAAGCTCCACAAGTTTGCAGTCAAGCTCTGGAATTCTCCAAATGCAGCTTTTCAAGGGCAACCACTCTTTGGCCCAGTTAGAGACCCTTTGGGGACATCTGAACGCATTAACAYCCAGGTGGAGAGGAGCTGGCTTTGGAGGCTGAATGAAATGTGATCTACGATAAAAATACATTTGGGGCAGTGCAAGCTGAATATGAAAGCAGCTCTAACTTCTCCCATGGCAATTCAGTGTGCTCCATTCTTACTTGCCTTCTGTTCTGTGAAGAAAATCAGCTGTATCCTTAGGGGCAGTTTTTCTTTTGTGAGCTGCAGCCCAGACAAGGATGCCACAAGCTCATATCTTGCTCTTCGAAAAAGGCACTGAGTTTACCAGGAAAAATTTTTAAATATTTTCAAAATATTTTAAAATATTTTTAAAAGCCATTTGGTGGATCTAATTGGAATTTCAGAGCTCCATCAGMTTCAGAAATGTAAAGAATTCTGTCTTCAAGCAATCTTTCAGGAATAAGCCCTGATCATTACATTCTGCTACTTAAGGTTTTGAATGATTCATTCAACCAAGATTCTTTGGCCTAACTGATGTGTGTTCTGTAACTGGTCCTCATCAATCACCATGGTATTGCAATTCCACAATATATCAAAGAAAAAAGATTTAAGAGTATTCTTTTTGGCTTTGCAATTATATTCAGTCTGAGAGGTGCTGAATTCTTTTTTAATCAGTGGAGACAAAATTTTCAGAGGTAGGCCAGTCACACATGTCTCTTATAAGCAAACTCTACCATCTCACAGTTCTGTATGATTTTCAAAAAACATGAGTTGTCTTGGAGAAAAAGGTCTGCCTCCATTAAACTTACAGTGCTAATATAACTGTCATACTTTGTTAATCTGTCATTAATGCACTGCTGTGTTTTCAAAAATCTGCATGCCATATTTGCATTTAACAGGTAAGATAAATGGCAAAAGTTTTTGGGCTTTCTTTTCAGGTTGAGTATACAAGTCATGAACTTCCTTCTTAAGTACTTACTGCAGACAAGAAAACTTGATTTCATCCCATGCTTGATTTAAAGTGTTTTGTTATAATACTGTGAATTGCATATGAATTGATTCAAAGCAATCTTTCAGATCAAATAAGGAAGATCATGAGACAAACGTTGGTTAAAATTCATAGAGGGTTTTACTGCAGACTAAGAACACAGAGGACAGGAAAATAATTATTACTTTTGTGATACAGGTWACAGATTATTTCCAATAATACATGTTACTTATTCTGCAGGAGAGACTGCCAAAGTCATCAATTTTTGTTTTTTTTTTTTTAAATTTTGAAGTGGTATTAAGCAAGGCATTAGAATTCCCAAATTGCTAAGCAAACTATTGAAAAGTCCTGTCAAACGTCACAACTTTGGAAAATATATCCAAAGGCTGATAAACAACAATGATTTTCAGGAAGATGTATGTTCCTGTCTAATGGTGTGCACAGTTGGACTGTGTAGGTGGTTTAGAAATCCTGTGTGGGGCTTTTTAAAATCAAAAAGAGTATAATAAATGTGTTAATGTTGGTGCTATGCCTACATTAATGTGACCTCTGCATCATGAAAATCTTCGATTCAGAAATGTCTATTGACATGTGCAAGATTRCAGCAGGAATAAATTTCTGTGTTGTGTGGGCAGAAAGTGGAATACATCTGTCAAATTCTCCATCTCCTGTAGGATTTTCTTTTGTATAGCTCACAGAGCTATTGAGAACAYCAACATCCTCCCACAGCCCAGAGCTGTGACAATATGACCCCAAAAAAATTTAGCTCTTATTCTCACTAATATTTTGCTAAGTTGAACAATAAAACTTYTCCTCCTCCTTATCAGAATGCTCAAACTATGTAATTAAACATGTAATTCTTAAGCAGATATGCTACTCCAGGTCTTATTTTAGTATGTTCAGGTTCTGATACTCTAGTAGCTTCACACACATCTCACCACCTACATGAGRCCTAAGATGATAACTAAAATTCTCCTGTCAGGATATTTTTCAGAAGTGCATGGAATTTYGGGGACTATTCCAAGTGTAATGTTTTGGCTTCAGGCTTTTTATCTAAAAGCAAGCTTACTGAATTCCTGCTCCTATAAAATGCTATTTTCTTTGTGTGATTCATGCAGATATTGGTGAATTTCAAACAGAGTGAAATGACTACCAAATATTTTAGATAAACTTAAAAAAAAGTTCTTGTGACTTTATCATAATATTCATGTTTGAAAACACCAAGGGCATCAGCTTTGTTTAAGTTACATAGTATATGTATTAATTCTTCTAATAGAACTATATGGAAGTAATAAATAGAAGTAATTTAACACTCTTTATTTGCAATGTAGAAGTTTGTGTTGCTTGGTCAATACATGTGCACTCATTCTATTTGGGAAAACCAGAACACTCATTTTCTACAGTATTAAAAGTTTAATTTTTTAAGCTTTTTACAACCTATTTTAAAAATTAATATAAAGTCTAATGCATAYTTCTAGGCCCAGTTTGCCTACATAAGGAGCAAGTAATTCAGAAATTAAATCTACAGTTCTGTCATTGCAACTGAACTTGCATCAATCTATTGATTCATTAAATAAGGGTCTAATAGAATTTTTTTAAAATGTAATAAAAATAAACTACACTGAACAAAATCAATCTATTTCTAMAGTAACTATAAAGTATGTTGTAACAAAGATAAGGAACTGAGAGGCGCAGATATAAATTATCCATGCACATAAAAATACTATAAGTGGCTACCTTGTGATTTCTTRTGTTTAAAATGCACTTATCTACTGMTGARTGGAAAAACAGGAATTTAGGASTTCACTGTTTTTAATCCTTGCTMRRRTTTCCAATTACTACACCAAAAGAYCMGAATTTAGTAWCCCATCTTTATCTTCAGATTAAGTTTAATCAAAGCATTTTGTATGGACCCTTCAGGGATCTCTGCCAAAGAATTATTGYGAAACTATAATAAAATTGTTGAAATTAAATTAATTGTCTGAAAGATTTCAAAGTGGGCATAGTGACTTAGTAGATTTTGATTAATTTAATGTAAAGCCTTGAATAACAACAGATTGAATGGAAAAGGACTTTATTACAATAAATTCAATAACGGACAATTCAGCCAATGACACAGTTATTAACTGGCTACATTAGAAAAAAACATAGAAACCAATTTTCTGTTTGAAACAGTGTCACATGAAAAAGCATTTTCGATGAAGAAATAAAAATAAAAAACACCGTTTCCTGCTTTTAAACTTGCATGGAGCCTCTGGCAACCAAGCAGTAGTCCAGAAGTGCTGAGAGGCTGCGAGAGAGAGCAAAGGAAAAGGACAGGCTGAGCTGAAAAGTCCAAGCTTTTTCCTTTTCAATTTAAACAGCAGCAGGAAGGAGAATATCTCAGACCACCCCATACTCAGCCACCCAGGATTATTCCAGTAAGAGCTATAAAATGACTTGTATATTTTTTCACTTGATGGCAAGGGAGTGTCTAAGGAAGAAGGACTC